>NC_034594.1:49884234-49911988 GCF_900095145.1 Mus pahari
AAGAAGAAGAAGAAGAAACCAGTGGGCTTATTTATCTCTATTAGGTTTGTTACTCTTCCAGGTTTGGTGAGAAGTGAGGCTAAGAGCCCACATTCCCATTCTCTAAGAAGTTGTGATACAGACATGAAGAAAGTGCAGGAAAAATAAAGACATTGTGAGACAAAAAGAATCACAGGAATTGCACACATTAATCCACCACACAGAGAGAACAACCACCCAGATGCTGAGCTCCGTACTGATCCAGTGCACTGAGCCACCCCTTTCCTTGACCGTGTGATTGAGAGTCCCCTACTCTTTATGCTTTCATAAAGCACGGGCTCCAGTGCTACTGTCTGTATTTCTCTTTCCTCATCAGTGATGCGCAGGAGGAGATGATTTCCACTGCTGAAAGGTCCATGAGTAAGTGAATGAATGAGTGATGAATGAATGAATAAGTGAATGAATGAATGATTACTTAACAGTGATGCACCAGAGATTAATTCCACTGCTGAAAGTTCTATGAGTAAGTGAATGAATGAGTGAATGAATAAGTGAATGAATGAATAAATTAATACTTAACAGTGATGAATACTTAACAGAGATTAATTCCACTGCTGAAAGTTCTATGAGTAAGTGAATGAATGAGTGAGTGAACAAGTGAATGAATGAGTGAGTGAGTGAGTGAGTGAGTGAACATGAGCTGAAGTTCTCCTGCAGATGGGTGTTTAGAGCTACATTTCTGATTACTACAAGAAGCACCATTGTGTACAGTTTTTGTGTGTGTTCTTGCTCTTGTGTACATGTGCCTCCTTAGAGCACATGTATGCGCCATGCAGAATTGATTTTGTGTGTTTTGTGTTTCTCACATGAGAGTGTTTACATATACAAACTCCATATCGCTATTTATATGACCTCCCAGAAGAAAGTCCCAAATTTACCTTAGCAAGAGTTCTATTGTCAGGGACAGCTGTCACATCAAAACGAAGGTCGTTAGTCAATTTCAGCCCAAAACTCCAACCTCCATATCTACATAGAGCAACAAAATTGATATTTGTTTTACTGGGTAAAATCTTCCTAAGTTGATCTAAAATATTTAAGTAGGAGTTTATTTTTCTTTTCCGCCCAGAATGCATAATGAAATAAATACATCCAGAAGTAGATAAATACAACCTGATATTTTTCTATTGATCCTTTTATCATATTTAAACTCAAGTGTATATCATTACTAAAGGCAAGTATCTCATGAACAAATGTACTGTCTGGGATGGTGGCTCATGCCTGTCATCTTAACACTCGAGAAACTGAGGCAGGAGAGCTGCTGTGAGCTCCAAGTCAGCCCGAGCCTAAGTTCCTGCCTAAGTAATAATTTTACTGACACATCACATTAAACAGTTACACATACGCAGTGAGCATTCTGAAAAAGAATGATATAATCTAAGTGTTTCCCCTTCCCATCTCAAAATTAAACATTAGAACACTTTAACATTCTATTCAGGTAATTGATACCAGAATGACCTAACTTATTATCTTTTTTCAATTTACTTAATTTCTCTTCTAAATAAAAATTTCCTAGATTTTTTGATTGGCTCTACTTCTTTTCCCTCTTCTAAGATGCCTGAATGTGAGTTTGACATGAAAGTTTATGGTCTTCTTTAAAAATTGACTTTAAAGTTCAAGTAATAATTTCCAGAATAGACTAACTTAGATATTTACCAAATTAGATTCAACTTAAATAATAGGACAGTGCAATTTATTCTACAATAACCTCATCTTAGATGAGATGGTGTAGAGATATAATTCAACACATGAATGATACCATTGCTTCTTAAAAATGTGGATTTTTAGACTAGTTTTTTCATAATAAATCCTTTTCTTTTATAATAAATTTACTTTATCATAAATTATTTGACTCTGTGGAACACCTGACATCTCTGAATATAGAAAACATTTGTTTCCACCCAAACCCATGTCTATGGAAATTTTTACTTGTATATCTGTAATTAGAAATGAAAAATATGAAAATATTAATAGTGGCTATGGATGAGTAGAAAGACATGCTTTTTTCTTCTTTAACTTATCTGTAACAACAATATCTCACAGTGAATGTGAAGAATTTATATACATTGAGGAATGAAAGAGAGGCAGAGGACTCACAGACACAATCTACATTTTGAGAGATTATTTTTTGTAACTCAGCCTATCACAAAAAATTCATGCTTTGAAACTCTAAGTAGATCCAATCCAGTCAATAACTTGTCTGTTGCTTTGAGAAAAAAAAAAGTACATATTCAACAATACATTTAAAGACCTTAAAAAGCTAGTGGTTTTCAGTTTGCTCAAATTAATCTTATTTTAGAGTCATTGCTTAAATTTCTAAATGTAGGGCTATGTATATAGAGCACAGTACTAAAGCATCTATGTTACCATATCAATGATCAGATCAATAATCAATCAATAAAATCGAAGCAATGATCAAGTTCACTATATAAAGAATTTGCGTTGGGAAGAGATGCCCCTGGGTCTTGCAAACTTTATATGCCCCATACAGGGGAACACCAGGGCCAAGAGGTGGGAGTGGGTGGGCAGGGGAGCAGGGTGGGGGCAGGGTATAGGGGACACTCAGGACAGCATTTGAAATGTAAATGAAGAAAATATCTAATAAAATAAGTTAAAAAAAGAATTTGCAACTATTACTTATACGGTTTCAAATTTGCAAGTCTGTTACCCTAAAACCTGGAAATCAATTAAATATGTTACAAACAAAAGCTTTTACCTTTTCTGTACAAAATGATTTGCGGTTGATATCAGATAATTTTCCATGTGTTTTCCAGTAAGGTTATAAATAACTTGGGAAGAGTAAGTTCTTCTATGGGGTGGAGAATAGTTGAATTTGGGGCATTCCTAGAAAATAAAATGATCAAGTTGAGTTCTTCCTGCCTGTCCTGTGTAAGTTACACAGACAATGTCAGTGTGTCCTGAGTTGCCCATTACTGTAAGGGATGAGGTGTGATCAGACTGCCCTTTGATTCACAGGAGGTTTGGGCAAGAAGACAACTTGTCTATTTGCCTAGAAATTAGAACTATCATCACTTACATAGAGCAACTACATGTGTTTAGGACTCACCCAAAGCTAAACGGAGTTAACAGATACAGCATTCCACAGTGTTCTGATGAGGTAGGCTTTTGGGGGAGAATATTAGAAAACAGAAACATTTCGAGTACCTTAAGAATTTACAGGGAATCTGAAAGGGATCTCCCTCAAATCAAAACCACTGTTATGAGAGAAAACTCTTCAAAACAACAGCAGTGAGTTGAAAGTTCACAGTACTTTTTTTTTTGCTACCTAACCTAGGAGTAAGAATTTCACTAATATATTGATTTACATAGAGATTCTTAAATGTTAGTTACATGTATATGCGTATTTAATATTTAAGAACAAATTTTAGGGTTACAGGAAGTAACACATATAGTAATGAGAGTTTTTGTGTTTGCCTGAACAGACTTCATTTAGAGCTTATGTTTTTATTTATTTATCGTTTATTATTTGGAATTTTAAGACAGGGTTTTTAGCCCAGCCTGGCCTCAAACTTACTATGTAGCTGAGGATTCCACTGAACTTATAATCTTCTTGTTTGTACAAAGATTACAGGTGTTCACTCCACCCAACTTCAAAGGTTCATGTTCACACACTTACTTTTTACACTCATAAGAGTAACAACCTAGCTCTCTTTGGATCCTGAAGTTCATTGCCATGATACTTATCCTGGGGAAAGTCTAGCACAATGAACCTCTTCCTTCCATCACTCACTCACACCCGGGCTCAGAGTTAGGGGTGCACAGAACACGTGAGATGTGTCTACAGACGGCTCTGGAAGGCCAAGAGTGAATATCACTGACCATCCAGCGGCATCTGCCTAAAAATCACGTTTCAGAATGGCATTGGCTTCTCAATTACTCAGAAGTGGTCTCCAGGTAGTCAGTGCAGCACTGAAGCTTTTTTTTTTTTTAAATCAAACATATAAAAACACCACAGGCATTATAAAGGCACTGCTTGATGGATTTTGACAAACTGGACAAACCCACATAATTAGTAACCTAGAAGACGTCAGAAGGATGTCGTTTCCCTAATTTTTTTTCTCAGCCTGTTTATCCTTTGAGTAGAGGAAGGCTACTGATTTATTTTGGCCACTTTGCTGAAGTTATATCAGCTGTAGGAGTTCTCTGGTGGAATTTTTGGGGTCACGTAAGTATACTATCATATCATCTGCAATTAGTGACAATTTCACTTCTTCCTTTCCAACTTGTATCCCTTTGAGCTCTTTTTGTTTTCTAATTGCTCTGACTAGGATTTCTGAGTGCTATATTGTATAGGTAGGGAGAGAGTGGGCAGCCTTATCTAGTCCCTGATTTTAGTAAGATTGCTTCAAGTTTCTCTCCATTTAGTTTGATGTTGGCTACTGGTTTGCTGTATATTGCTTTTATTATGTTTAGGTATGGGCCTTGAATTTCTGATCTTTCCAAGACTTTTATCAGAAAGGAGTGTTGGATTTTGTCAAATGCTTTCTTAGCATCTAATGAAATGATCATGTGGTTTTTATCTTTGAGTTTGTTTATAAAGTTGATTACATTGATGGATTTCCTTATATTAAACCATCCCTGCATCCCTGGGATGAAGCCTACTTGATCATGATGGATGATAGTTTTGATGTGTTCTTGGATTCGGTTTGCAAAAATTTTATTGAGTATTTTTGTATCAATATTCATAAGGGAAATTTCTCTTTCTTTGTCTCTTTCTTTGTTGGATCTTTGTGTGATTTAAGTATCTAATTGGGTAGTGTTCCTTCTGTTTCTATTTTGTGGAATAGTTTGAAGAGTACTGGTATTAGGTCTTCTTTGAAGGTCTGATAAAACTCTGCATTAAACCCTGGGCTATTTTTGGTTGGGAAGACTATTAATGATTGCTTCTATTTCTTTAGGGGATATGTGACTGTTTAGATCATTTATCTGATCCTTATCTAATTTTGGTAACTGGTGTCTATCTAGAAAATTGTCCATTTCATCCAAATTTTCCAGTTTTCTTGAGTATAGGTTTTTGTAGTAGGATCTGATGATTTTTGGATTTCCTTAGTTTCTGTTATGTCTCCCTTTTCTTTTCTGATTTTAACTTGGATGCTGTCTCTGTGCCTTCTGGCTAGGGTTTATCTATCTTGTTAATTTTCTCAAAGAACCAGATCCTAATTTCTTTGATTCTTTGTATAGTTCTTTTTGTTTCTACTTGGTTGATTTCAGCCCTGGGTTTGATTATTTCCTGAGGTCTACTCCTCTTAGGTGTATTTGCTTCTTTTGTACTAGAGCCTTCAGATGTGCTATCAAGCTGCTAATGTATGCTCCTCTACAGTCTCTTTTTGGAGGCATTCAGAGCTATGAGTTTTCCTCTTAGCACTGCTTTCATTGTGTCCCATAAGTTTGGGTATGACGTGGCTTCATTTTCATTAAATTATAAAAAGTTACAGAAGATGCTCCAACATGTAATAAGGATACATGCTCTGCTATGTTTATAGGAACCTTATTTATAATAGCCAGAAGCTAGAAAGAACCCAGATGTCCCTCAACAGAGGAATGGATACAGAAAATGTGGTACATTTACACAATGGAGTACTACTCAGCTATTAAAAACAATGAATTCATGAAATTCTTAGGCAAATAGATGGAACTAGAAAATATCATCCTGAGTGAGGTAACCCAATCACAAAAGAACACACATGGTATGCACTCACTGATAAGTAGATATTAGCCCAGAAGCTTGGAATACCCAAGATACAATTCACAGACCACATGAAGCTCAAGAAGAAGGAAGACCAAAGTGTGGATACTTTGATCCTTCTTAGAAGGGGAACAAAATACCCATGGGAGGATATACAGAGACAAAGTGTGGAGCAGAAACTGAAGGAAAGACCATCCAGAGACTGTCCCACCTGGGGATCCATCCCATATACAACCACGAAACCCAGATACTATTGTGGATGCCAACGAGTGCTTGCTGACAGGAACCTGATATAGTTGTCTTCTGAAAGGCTCTGCCAGTGTCTGACAAATCCAGAAGTAGATGCTCACAACCATCCATTAGACTGAGCACAGGGTCTTCAATGGAGGAACCAGAGAAAGTACCCAAGGAGCTGAAGGAGCTTGCAGGCCCATAGGAGAAACAACAATATGAACCAACCAGTACCCCCAGACCTCCCTGAGACTAAACCACCAACCAAAGAGTACACACCGAGGGACCCATGGCTCCAGCCACATATGTAGCAGAGGATGGCCTTGTTGTACATCAATGGGAGGAGAAGCCCTTGTTCCTGTGAAGGTTCAATGTCCCAGTGTAGGAGAATGCCAGGACAGGGAAGCAAGAGTTGGTGGGTTGGTGAGCAGAGGGAGGAGGGATCAGATAGGGGGTTTTCGGAGGGGAAACGAGGAAAGGGTATAACATTTGAAATGTTAATAAAGAAAATATCTAATTTAAAAAATTTCATAAGAAGAAGATGACAGAAGCCCATCAGTTCAAAAGCCTCCTTCTCATACTTCCTGCAAATTGCTACCACCCCCAAAAGATCGTAGATGTGGCTTTAGCCATTTATTTATTTATTTAGCTAGCACACAAAATAATGAGGGATTGTTGTTGTTGTTGTTAACTTAGACGAGGGAGTAAAAACTCTAAGTGGTAGGTTAGACTAACATTTAAAAATTGAAAAAAAATCTTTTTTTTTTTTTTGGATCCTTGTTCTTATAGTTAATAACTATCTTGCGTGGGAACTCCAAAATGGGATGTATTCACTGGAAATGTTTTTACTGTAAAATATGTAGTGAGATCAGAGTACAGCTCTGTGACATTTCTAGACTTCCTGCATGAGAGAAGAAGTTGGTGATCCTTAGAAACCCAATAGTGACTTTTCCTCAATAAAAAGAAAATTTATTTAGAAATTTTGAAATGTTCTCTCCTCTAGGATGCTGGCTTTGATACATGGGCTGTGTGTGATACATATGTAGTGACACAAACGGAAATCTTGAGCTTTCCCAGTTGGCTTTGCTGTATTAAGAGTTTAGGGATAACTTAGAAAACAAAGATCTGCACGCCTAAGATAAAGATAAAATAATTATGGGATAAATTTTAATATTTTCAGGAAATAAATGTTGATGTTGCCTGGTAACCCATGGAATTCCTTTCTAGACTTACAGGTGACTGACTTCCCAGCTAACTGTCTGGGCGACATGTTCACTACATTTTCAAATAATGACAGTTATGGTCACTTTTGTGCTGTGAAACTGAGCTTCCCAGCTAGAACAGAATTGAAACCAATGATTCATTCTCAGTCGCTTTGCACAAAGACCATCTTCTACCTCTGGAAACTTGTCTTGAGTCAGATTTGAAACAGTGACCTGAAGTTCAACATCAATATTTTTTTTTTGAGTGCCCAGGCCCATATCTTTTGAGCTACTAGCTTCCATAAAATGAAGTTATACTGACTGGTAACCTGGATAGACCTTTCAAGTTTTGTTATTTATTCTCTTCTTTCTTTTTTTTTTTTCTTTTCCTACTTTACTGGAACTGTATTCTCTTTTACCTGGACGTTGTCTGTACAGGAACAAACACCAAAGTTGTCAATAGCTTCTCCACTTGTGTTCCACTTTCCCAGATCGTCTTTCTTTAAACACTGCCTGGAAAGAAAAAAGATATTGAAGTGAGATGCGTGCATATGTGCTTATGCATGTTCTCAGCTTATAAATAAGTAGTTGGTATTACATTTAGATGTGTAGACCAGGGTGTGAGATTTCATAAGCTGATTGTGCATTGCTCTGGTTGTTTTGTTTGGCATTTAGTGGGGAATGGGAATTTCAGGGTAGTATCAGTTGACTAAAGAAAGTTAAACCAAAGCTCAGTGAATTTTCTCACTGTGGCAGGATGAGGCTGGGTGCTCTCTTTGTTCATTTCCATGCTTCTCATCCTCTCCACTAATGCACTAGAGTCAGGTTAATGCATGTTATGTGCTCTCTAGAAAGTTTAAACAAGCTATGCTATATATATATTTCCTAGGACATATACATTAGTGCCTATGGCCCCTACTTTCTTCACCAGGGCTCAGTAGTTAAGAGAACTTGCTGATCTTTCAGATGACCTGATTTGGTTCCCAGCATCCACATTGGTAGCTCATAACCACTTGAAACTCCAGTTCCAAGGGATCCAATACTCTCTTCTGGTCTCTATGGCCACAAGGTGTGCATGTGGTGCATTTACAAGCAGGCACTCACGCATACACATAAAATAAACAACAAACAAATCTTTAAAATCAATAAAACTGGATTAACAATATAATTCTAATGTTGTGATTGTAAAATGTAACAATACAAGAGGTGAGAAAAATGTAAGGAATCTAATGTTCATTATTATATATAGTACTATCAAGGAAAGAGTAAGACAAAAGAGGTAAAAAGCTATTAGATACAGACTTTCTATCAAGAGATTATCCTTTTCCAGCAAAGTTGTGCACAGACACTTTATGCATTCCTACACACACTTGTGCAAACTAGGATGCTGAGAAGAAGAAAGAAGAACTTACGAGTCGCTAGTATTCAAACACACATTGTCAATGCCAGGGAAATTCCAGAGAGCCGAGACCAGACCACTGGTGCTTGGATCAAAATTCCTGCAATATCAAGCAACAGGGACTCGTCAGTAAATCCATGTTTGCTAATAACCCTAAGATATGAATTCTGCTATCTACATGACTGCTTTTCCATTTCCTCCTTCCACTCCTATTTCTCTGCCTCCACCTGTCTCCTTCCTTTTTCTTGGGGTGTCAACTCCAGGCCTACCCATATGCTGGATGTGAATGGTGGCCCTGAGGTATACCCACCCTATAGGTGTACAAATCTATGGAAGATTCAGGCTGTGCTGCCCTGATGTTCACCTATGACATGAATTTAGCCATCATATGTGGTCTAAGTCTACCCACTAAGAGTAAACATCACTTTGACTTTATTTGTAGATACATGTAGATCCACTTAAGTTGTTAGGTGCAGAAGTAGCATTTCTTTAGCAGAATTCAGCGTGGTAGCTCCCAAATTCTTTATTTTATTTCCACTGACCCTGGAATCATTGTAGAAATGATCTTGTCAGAAAGTAACTCACGAGTAGAAGGCTGTCTGTTCAGAGGTGCCGTAAATGGATGGAGAGATCATGATCTCTGGGTAACTGTTGCTGGAATCTCTCAGTGTGCCAAGGCCCATGGCCGTGGCTACAAAGACGATGGGGAGAACGACCTGAGCAATGAGACCTTTCCAGTTCCGGCGGGTGTGGTGGAACCTCTTGATGAGAATAGCCATTATCTTCTTCAGTAAGAGCCCAAAGCCATCCAGCTTCTCGCTTCTTGTCAGGACTTTGTCTGAGTAAGGACAAGAGATTTAATGCGGTTCCAGGAAACCTCTGTAAATCAAGTCCTAATTGACTTCACAAACTGCAGGTGCATGGTATCACGTTGCATGGATGGCAGAAGCTTTTGTTTCCTATATTCAGACTGAAATCCATTTCTAGTATTGCTCTAAATAGCAGATACCCAAAATGTGCTTCATATATAGCTGGATTTAAGAGCGCTATGAAAATCGTGATTCACTAGCACCAGTTATAATACATACATACATATAGTAAGTTTACTAGGAAAAATTAAGGATTCTGAACTTTGTAAATGAGCCCTGTTCCCAATTCCAATGTCTCAATGCAGACCCAATATGTAATTACTAATTTTTATTATATAGAAACTGGTCTCATCAAGATTGAATTCAAATAATTTCAATAAAACGTCAGCCCAGTTTAAGAGCTGGTTCCTAGCACAGGCTATGAGTTTCGATGTTTCAGTGTCGGATACGAAATCCAATGAACTCACTCGAAGTGAAAGGAATGTGAAAGGAAAGCTTCTCCGAGACATAATTCTAATTCAACCACATATTCATACACTGTCTTTGGAAATTAGAAATGATTATGGCCTTTCGAGACTCCACATTCAGTTTCCATACAGGAAGCACTGAAAACTTATCTACTATGCTTCCTCTCTCTGAAATGCTCTCCAAGGCTTAAGAAAGTCTCCATTGCCTTTGAGACCCATGGAAGCCATGGTGACTGTTGCTGTTCAGTGGGGCTCTCAAGGCTAACCATTCAACTGCTTCCCCCAGAAGTAGCTTCAAATATAGCATTCTCGTCAGAGACCTGCCACCACACTTTTTTACATGTGATAGGACAACGGTTATCTGTCAATGCTGTGTGCGATTAAAATTCTCCATCACAAACCATGCAGCTCAAAAATCATGATCTCCATTTAGCTGATAAGGAAAAAAAAATACAAAGCTGCTTAATTTAAAATGAATTCCAATTAAACAGAGAGAACACGTTTAAATGCAAACTCATATCTCTGCAACGGGGAATTGTACAAGGAACTGAATATTTTGAGTTAATTAGTATGCTTTTCTGTTCCTTGAGAAATTACATGAGGATGACTTACAGGTGTGTCAAAATGCAGTAAATGGGCTGCCTCAAAGATAAAGTCAATGAGGGGAACATTCTAAATGAAGAATAATTTCAAATTATAGGGGAAAAGGCAGAGGCAAATACATAGAAGCAGATGACCATTTTCAACCAAAGCCCCCAGTTCCTCGGATTCCACAGTTTTATTCCCCAATAGATGATAAACAAGAAACTCGACAGAGGACAGATGAGACTCTAGTTCCAGAATTACACAAAGATCAGAGATGATCATTTCTGAGTTTTCGAGACAGGCAAAAACGTTTAATTAAAAGTTCTGTTCCTGGAGATGGTTCCCACTTTAAGCAAACGGTTGAAATGACTACTCCATATTTCATATATCATTTCACTATGTGCTTTCTTAAGTAAATCCTGTTTCCAGGGTAGAAATTAACTGTCAGAAGGAGACCAGGTGATGACAAAAGTTGCTTCTAAAATAACTTAACCTCTCAATGTTACATCAAAAATGTGATTTTTTTTTCCAAACTTCTCCTGTGTGAAGAGTTGAAGACGAAGCATTTTAATACAGATAGTATCCTTCAGGTCTAACTTAATCAAATCATAGACTTTACTGGAAACAAAGCATTTTCCCCCTAGAGTGAATCAGAGTTGGGAAGATAGAGGCTGGCCCTCACCTTTCCCTGCAAGGGATGATTTTTAAAAAACACAACTTTATTTTGGATGATTTTGGTTCCACATATATGAACCTAATGACAGGGGGCTCCTGACTAAATAAACGTGTCCATCCCTGCACAGCCCTGATTGCAGGAAGAATCATCACCTGTGAAGCATGCCTCTGAAATCCCAGAAAGTCACATCCAGAGAAGCATTTCTGATGAACAGAGAGCCCGGTCCCCATCACTTGTCAAAGGTATTCCCCAGGTTTCCCAAGATTTCACTGCCACTTCCCTTTGGAAAATGAGAATTTGATCTTCTGTAATGAATATTCTGTGTGTTGAAGGATGCTTGTGTGTATTGGGATTGCTCATTTAAAGAGAAATGTTAAAGTTGAATTCCACAAAAGGACTAAACATCTGCACGTCTATTTTCCCCCAGTTATGTCGTCTACAGAAAATGAAGCAAACCCTGCACATAAGGTTTGTACCGTCTCTGTCAGTGAAGTTGCTGCTGCTCACGGACAAGTCGTCAGGAGTTAAGGTACCATTGGCACTGGGGTTCCCAACTTTCCTCTGTGTTAAGTGCTCCAGACTCATATCACTACTTTTTTGAGAATCTTTTGTCAAGTTCAGGAAGACCTAGAAAGAGAGGCCAGATTACTTCATTACCATAAAAGATATGCATCTCTTAAGGACCTCGGTTTTGATTTTGAGTTATTATCTCACTTATTAGGACAACTATTTCCAACTGATATTAAGAGAATATAATATTTTTTATGTATAAAAGATGGCCACTCATGTTTTGGATGAAAAGTGTTGGAAAAACTATTTTCTTCTCAGAAATCAATCTTCTGTTAGAATGGTACTGAGAATTTCAGGCTTTGGTGAATCTGTGACCTAGTTACTTAAAAATATTTACCTTTAATTAGAAAAACACCTGCACATATTTTTCTAAGGGTAGAGAAAGTCATATGAGCAGCAATACATAAAGTAGTGGTGGGGGCAGCTGGAATAGGGAGAGAGCTCACTCAGTACAGTATCATGTGACTGGAGGCCCATTCCTAGATGCCACATACAAAAGTCAGATTCCTAGTGTGCACTTGTAACTTTGGCACTGGGAAGGTGAATATAGGCAGATCCTTGGTGCTCAATGGCCAACCGGTCTAAGCTTCGGTACAGGCCAATGAGCAACATTGTTTCCAAAAGCAAAGTGGACAGCTCTAAAGAAATGGCTCTAGGTGTTGTCCTATGACTACTTCAGACATGTGGACAAAAGTGCATGTGAACTCCTGCATCCACCTGCACCTCTACACGTACACAAACATGGACCTACACAGGAGTGTGAGAGGGACAAAGTCTAGAGGCATGATGATCCCCTATGTCCACAGTGCTGGGTTCCATTTCCAGCACTCTAAATTCAAAAATAATTAAATAATGAATGAATGAATCAATCAATCAATAAGTAGATACATAGGTAGATGGATGGATAGATAGATAGATAGATAGACGGACAGACAGATACATGGGTAAATGGGGCAAGCAGTAAAGAGATGTCTACCTACCTCTTCAACAGTGGTGTCTGAAATGCCGTAGCAGCCAATGTTAAGTTTACCCATGCCCTTGTCCAGTGCTCTCAGGAGTGACAGGTAAGCTCCTGAGACTTTAGTGCTGAATGGAGGGAGCACATATACAAGCTCTCCCCCAATATCCTCCTTGAGGTAGGCTTCAGGAAGGTGCGACTGGATCATTGCTGTCACGGCCACTGTGTCACAGATTGCATTTGTGTCTAGATTTGGACTCTGTGGACAAAAGGGAAAGTTACACAAGCTCTCCGGAGTCAGAGTACATGCCATCCCTCCAGCCATCCCATGTCCCACGTGGAGACTTAGAAGCCACACTCCTCCCAACTGTATTCTCCTTCCACCCCCCACCTTTTCTCTCATGCTTTAATGCAGTGGCGGTTTTGAGTCTCTGTGGCTATTGCACATATGCCATGCTGTGGCACGTGTGCCCCTCAAGGTCTCTGTACCCAGGCAGCCAACGCACCACATTCTCTCACCAGCTCCAGCCCACAGCTTAGCTGACATTTTCCACTCCTGTTTTATTTCTGTCTACATTTATAGAAATAAATATTCTATGTAATTTATCATTGACTAATTGATAGTGTGTTAAATAATTTACACATTGAGCACAACATCTGAAATTTCACATTTCATCAAGCCCAAAGTTCATGCAGCCAGAACATGGAGTTTATATTACGAATTCACTGATGCAGCCCCAGTGCCTAGAATAATGATTGGGTACATCAGTCAGCACAATGTCCTCTAATATATGAATTTCTAAATGGAATGAT
Organism: Mus pahari; assembly: GCF_900095145.1. Lineage (NCBI taxonomy): Eukaryota > Metazoa > Chordata > Mammalia > Rodentia > Muridae > Mus > Mus pahari. The sequence goes on from NC_034594.1 coordinate 49,897,748, forward strand.
AAATTGTGGTTATTTTGTTTTTGAAGCTCAAGGATAATTTTGCTAGGGTTTAAAAGAAAATATAGTATAGATTAGATGAAAATCCCAACAGCCACTAGGAGGGGAATGGAGAAAAAGCCATGCCTTTTCAGTTAATCAATAAGGTAGAAATAGACGGCTTATTAAGGAAGAGAGCTTTATTAAAATGAGTCCTATTGTCTTCTTGCTATTCCCATAGAACAGTGCGTGTCACAAGTCTCACCTAAGAAGCAGTTGATAACTAATTCAGGTACCATCACTTGATCATTGTGCAGAGAATAAGAGACTATGGAGTATTTCCTCATGAAAGGATACAGGTACAGAGACAAAATTTAGAGCTAAGATGAAAGGATGGACTATCCAGAAACTACCCCATCTGGGAATCCATCCCATCATCAGTCACCAAACCTAGATACTAATGCACATGCCAGCAAGATTCTGCTGAAGGGACCCTGATATTGCAGCCTCTTGTGAGGCTATGCCAGTGCCTGGCAAACACTGAAGTGGATGCTCACAGCCAGCTATTGGATGGAACACAGGGTCCCCAATGGAGGAGCTAGAGAAAGTACCCAAGGACCTGAAGGGGGCTGCAACCCTGTAGGTGGAACAACAATATGAACTAACCAGTACCCCCTGAGCTTGTGTCTCTAGATGAATATGTAGCAGAAGATGGCCTAATTGGCCATCACTGGGAAGAGAGGCCCCTTGGTCTTGCAAACTTTATATGACCCAGCACCAGGGAATGCCTGGGCTAAGTAGTGGGAGTGGATGGGTAGGGGAGCAGAGGCGGAGGGAGTATAGGGAACTTTTGGGATAGCATTTGAAATGTAAATAAAGAAAATAATAATAAAAAAATAAAAAAAACAAAAAAGAGACTATGGAGTATTTCAGCCATAAGTGATATATATATATATATATATATATATATATATATATATATATATATATATATATATATGTCATACCTACCATGAAACTGCTAAGGGAATTTCAAGGAAGAAGGAGCAGAAAGATCTTAAGAGCCAGTAGTAGTGGATGACTCTAAGAAAACTGTTCTCGGGACACAACAGGGCAGCTGCACATCTGGACTCACAGTGGTAGGGACAGTATGCATAAGACCCACTCTAGATGCAGCCAGACACGGTGGCAACATGGGGTTGGGGAGATGACCACAGCATTCCATCACTAGCTAGGAAGGACATACTCCCTTTGTTCATCCTTTAGAAGGACATAATTTTGTACAGTGGCCACCACGTGGGAAATTACCGGCAGCTTAGTACGTTTTGGAGGTCTAAAACAGATCTACTACATCAGATGCTCTCAGAAGGGAGCATAAATCTGAGGTTTTTACACAGCACACTTTCTGAGATTTAAGAAGCACATAAGATTGCACACTGGTGAATCTTAACAATGAGTTAGGTTGGAGAGACTCTGTCTTCACTTTATAGAAACATTTACGTCATTACCCCACGTTGCGGTGTGCTTTCTCATACAAACCTTCTTCTTGGTGAGTGTGAGGTGGTAACCATCCCCAAAAGCCTCCTTGAGGTAAAACGGTGATCCACAGCACCGGAGCCCACCGCGTTCCAGGAAGGCGATGCGGTCACTCAGCACTTCGGCCTCATCCAAGTGGTGTGTCGACAGGATGATTGTTCTTGCTTGAAAATACAATCAAGAACAATGGAGAATGAGAAATGAGAATTCAAGGCCCCCCCCCCCCACAGACCAGAATCAACAAGAGCAAATCCTGGGGTTTCTGGGACAAGGGTGGCGTTAATTGAGGTGTGTGAACCTCCATAGCGATCAAAGGGAAATTCCGAAGACTGCTATTAAATATATCGGAGGGGGTCTGATATGTAATTTAGCAGCAAGCAGGTGCTCATCAAGCTTTACAGCTAATGTCCTTCATTTCCTGTGGGCATCAGCTCCTTTCTTCTCATTCACCAGAGTTTTGCCTCTGTGGTTTCAGTGCTCTCTCTCTCTCCTCTCCCTCTTGCTCTCTCTCCTTCCTTCACTATAAAAAATGGTAATTTGAAAGACTTTTTGAATATTCCTCTCTGATTAATCTACTCCAGTCTGATTACTTCTCTGCTTCACATCCTGTTAGCACTTATTTGGTGTGTTTTTGGTTTATTTTTATTTGTGTACGTTTGATATCTCTAATTAGACTCCATGCTTCTCTAGGCAGACTCCGGTAGGCTCCCAATAAGGCTGGATAAATTTAACTCATAGTGAGTACTGGAGATGTATTAACTAATTGACCCAGAAATTTCACCGAGAAATCTTAGGAAAAAATGATCTCACCTCAGATATTTAGAAGGATTATATACAGAAAAGCTTCAACTTGACTTTGGGGAGCCCTGAAGGTAGAGTTATGACTGTCACATGGAGAAGTTGTGAAAGTTATTCATACCAGTTTTGTTCTTGGATATGACATCCCATATACTTCGGCGAGAACATGGGTCAACTCCAGTAGATGGTTCATCCAGAATCACTACCCTCGATCCACCAATGAGAGCTATGGATATGGACAATTTCCTCTTCATTCCTCCCGACAATGTTCCAACTCTCTTATGGCGATGACTATACAGTCCAGTGTCTTTTAAAGTCCTTCAAGAAAAAAATAGTGAATGGTGCTAATGTGTGCATAATCAGTGAATACATCTTCAATGAAGTGCAATACAGTTCTGAAAACATGAAATGATTTATTGTAGTTTGTCATCTAATTATTGTCATAAAAATAATTAATACAGTATGAACTAATCAGTAACCCCAGAGCTCCCTGGGACTGAACCACCAATCAAAGAAAACACACAGAGGCACTCGTGGCTCTAGCTGCATATGTAGCAGAGGATGGCCTAATCAGTCATCAGTGGGAGGAGAGGCCCTTGGTCCTGTGAAGGTTCTATGCCCTAGTGGAGGGGAATGCCAGGGCCAGAAAGCGAGAGTGGGTGGGTTGGGGAGCAAGGGGAGGGGGGAGAAGATAAAGGATTTTCGGAGGGGAAACTAGAAAAGGGGATAAGATTTGAAATGTAAATGAAGAAAATATCTAATGAAAAAAAAAAAAGAAAAAAGAAAAGAAAAACCACAAGAGAGTATATAGCCCACTTGCTTAGAACATTGTACTTTTTGTGCCAGATTATGTCATAGAACAAAGCAACGAATAGAAATAAATCTTTTTTCATAAAGAGATTGTTTGTACGTGTGTGCAGAAGGTGAAGAAAATCCTACGATAAGCATAATCTCAAGAACATTTATAATATAACAAGTGGTAATCAGCACACAATTAATAAAATAAAAAGTCAGATGCAATGACTGGAAAGTGTTCATTTGGCCAGGAGTCTCCAAATGGCTCTCAGGAAGCACATGGTAAGTTAAGAAAAACAAAGAGAAGGACTTGTGGCAGAAGTCAGTTGTGGATAGTCACGTGTGTGAGTAGGCTTGTGTTCACAGAGCAGAGTACATGGAGAATGGGAAAAAAATGTAATCAGATGTGGGATGGAGGTCATGTCATGTGTGGTCAGGTAGGCCTTGCTAATGATTTTATGGGATGTCATACTAAGTGTGACAAAAGCCACTCAAGGGGAGGCAGGAATGATGTGGTCTGATTTGCAGCTGACAATGCTCACTCTGACAGCTCGCTGATAAGAATCCATGACTGGGGAGAGTAAAAGCAAGAAGTCCATTTAAGAGGCTGTGAGATGTCATGCCCAGGCAGAAATGAAAACAAAAGATCCAGGGCAACATACAAGGCACCAAAGCAGAGTTGAACAGTGCGTGTATAATGGTCTGGAGAGGATAATAATGCCAAATGTATATGTTATCAGAAAGGTAGGAAGCAAAGCAAAATGCTTCCCATGGTTATTGCTACCAGAGCTTGCCCAACATGGTATATGTCCTTGGGAGAGCTTAACCAGTCGTGTTCTTATTTTTGGACTAACTCACCTTTTCACCTCCTCATGGAGCTGTTTTTTGGTCCAGTGAGGGACTTTGATGGAGCCATAGAGGAGAAGGTGTTCCTTGGTGGTAAGGTAGCTGAACAAGACGTCATGTTGCATGCAGACCCCCATGTTTTTCCGAACAGTATTCAGGTCTGTCTTGATATCTTTTCCATATACAAAAATGGTCCCCGCTGTGGCACCAAACAGCCCAGTCAGCATGGAGCTGGAAATGAGGATGTGAGAAATTAGGTATGGACCAATCACTCAAGCTAGACAGCAAGACTAAGCCTAACTCATAAGCTGGCAAAGGAAAGGGGGGGTTGCAACGCCTCTCTTCAAGCGAAGTCGAGCTGTGAAAGAAAAAGGCATTAAGAAGAAATGAAAGGCCGGGCGTGGTAGCGCACGCCTTTAATCCCTGCACTCGGGAGGCAAGGGCAGGCGGATTTCTGAGTTCAAGGCCAGCCTGGTCTACAAGGTGAGTTCCAGGACAGCCAGGGCTATACAGAGAAACCCTGTCTCGAAAAACAAACAAACAAAAAAAAAAAAAAAAAAGAAGAAGAAGAAGAAGAAGAAATGAAAGAAGTGAAACTGACTTTTAAGCTTCCAGTTGTTTATGCTGCTGTGTGAACACTACATGGTGGTGGTGGTGGTGGTGGTGGTGGTGGTGGTGGTGGTAATGGTGTTAAAGCTGAGGGGCTTTCCAGTTGAAGGGACACTCTTGCCTTGAACTTATTGTGTTTCCTTGGAATCCTATTTATATACTGGCAAATCTCCAATTTATGTCTCCGGACAAGGTCCTATCACTTACACCCAGATGTGTGCTGTGAATCCAACAGACAATGCTGCATCTTCATCAGATGCCTTACAGGGTCCTCGAACTGACTATGGTCTGCCCATGATACTAAACGCTTTTGCCTCTATCATTTGCCGATAAATTAATATACTGTTTGTACAAAACTATATTTCCTTTTCTTTCTTTATCCTTCCTTCCTTTCTTCCTTCCTCTCTCCCTCCTTCCCTCTTCCTTCCTTCCTTTCTTTCGAAAGTCTTCAAAATATTTTTTTCTTTTTGAAATGGAGCTCAAAAATTAAAATGTCACTTTAATGTACCAAATCCATTTAAAAACAATATTGAGTCAGGCACAATGGCATGCGCCTCTAGTCTAGCTACTTTGGAGACAAAAGTCAGAAGTCATGTTTGCATCTTTGTCTTTTGGTTGTACCATCGGCATGTGGTGCCACCAGGGGGCAGCAGCCATCACATCACCGCACACCTGCTTCTTGATCCTCCTTATCTCTTTTGGTCTCCACAGAGCCATTCTCTATATAATGGTCAAAATACTTTTACCTAGAAAACTCTCAACACCTTTCAAGTGATTAATCAGTTGGAAGTTATTTAGAAATCATCTCCTCCCCATCAGAGCATAATCCACAAACGGTCTAGAGAAGGACCAGATTTCTCACCAGTCTCTCATAGTCCTACATAATGAATCAAGATAGTGTGTAACTTCCTCATGACATCCGTTAAAATACAAATAGCATGTTTCTTTTTGATATTCAAAGGTTTACATATAGACTGATAAAATAGGGCATTCTCAGCTGAAGTTATAACCTCATCAAACACCTTCTCTATCTCTTTTCTCTCCCAGCCTCTTATTTCCTATTGGAAAGTGTACTTTATAAGTGTTCCATTCTAGAACGCCAGCCATGGCTTTTAACAGGTCGTATAAATAAGCGACTGCCTGTTTATTCTCATCATGACCTTCATTTGTCTCTAGGTATTCAGAAAAATATATTGGTGCCAGCATTTGAGCAGTCACTGAACCTACTCAAGATGATTAAAAACAGAATGTGGACTAAGTGAGACATGTCCTTAAGGGCTTGAGTCTAACAGCATCTTCACACTGATGGCAAATCTGCACTGGCAAACACACAAACTATGAAATAACCTAAGAATCCTAGGATCCCAGTCCCCCCCTTATCGTGACACAGGACGGTCAGGCGGGAGACAGAGCAGCTCGTGGGCTGCTTTTGACCTTGACCGTGTATGATGCTGATGGTTCTTTGTTTCTCCACGAATCAAGGCAGGACAGATGGTGCTCTGTGTTCAGGCTAGGGTGAGCAAACTCAGACTCATCCCTGGCCTGGGTAGAAATACAAATAAAGATGGACACACTGACCATTGTAGCAGCACAGATCCCAGACCAGGGATGAGTCAGAGAGCACATGCGGCTTGAACAGAATGGTACTGGTGAGCCCTACCAACAGCTCCCGTCTCAACATGCACCTCTGTGCTACAGAGTGCGCTGTGCTTGGCAGTGATTCTCAACCTGTGGGTCTCGACCCCTTTGAGGGGGGGTTGCATACCAGATATCCTGCATATATAGTATTTATATTACGATTCACAACAGGAGCAAAATTACAGTTATGAAGTAGCAATGAAATAATTTTATGGTTCGGGGGGGAGTCACTACAGCATAAACAACTGTATAAAAAGGTCATAGCATTAGGATGATGGAGAGCCACTGATATAAGACATGCCAAGAATACTTACTATCATCTCAAAATTATACTGAATTAAACATTTTAAGGCACATAGGCTAAGCCAGAACTAAATGCAGCAAATAAGCCTATCCCGTGCTAGCCTAAGATGGACTTAGAGCTCAGTGTGGAATCGCCGGGATAGATTTCATTTCATTCGTGGACAAGCTGAATCGTGTGAACCACAGGTCACAGTTGTTCTGCTTTCTTCTTTAAGTCCTTAGTTTATAAAAAGCTATTGTTCATTAATAATACCCTACTTTGACATTTAGTTGAAAAATAACATACATTGTTGTGGTTTTGCCAGCTCCATTTGGCCCCAACAGTGATGTAATGTGCCCTTCGTAGAAGTTCAGATTGAGGTTCTCAACAGCTGTTTTTGAGCCATAGGTCTTTGTGACCCCGTGAAGGGCAACTCCAACTTGGAGATCTTTAGGTTCAGGTTCAATGTTGGAGGGAAATGGAGAGTCAGGACCTAGAGCAACCAAGAAAAGAGTTGTAAGCTCTTAAGGAATTAATAGAGCTGTGTTAGACTTTCCTTTAAAACCTGGAGATTATATAAATATGATCTTTAAGTTTAAAGAGTTAAGAAGCAACTGATTTATTACATTCTCTAGCTTCCTTCTGACCTGCTTACAGAATGAGCAGGACTACAAAACCACATTCTCTAGAGTTTATTATACCAGTCTTCTCTGTTGGAACAAGCAGTTCCCAAATGCAGTATCATAATTTTAAAGTCTCTTTTTTCCCCTCCACAACAATCTTAAATATTCAAAAGATAACCCAGAAGGTATGTTCTCTGATTGGGAAGGATATTATCAATTTATGAAATAAATGTTTCCAAGTGGTGGTTTTACAGTATCACAGTTTTCTCGAATCTGTGACTTACAGAATGCAGATAATTTTCCTATCTACCTTTTTCAGGCATCACCATGACACCACTTGTACAGAGAATCTTTATAGAGACAATAGCATCACCCCAGGTCACTAAGGCACTCTTTTTCTCACACCAGCTGTGGGTTATGCTACATTACCCGTTTTTGTTTCTTGGTTACTCCTATGACTGGCAGCAGATGGCCAGAGTAAGGGATGCGGACTGTGGGCAAGGAACAACATTTTTCTCTGCGTGAGTCTAACTGGACCACAAAGGGATCTACAGTTTTGGCTTAATTAGCAGCATATGCTAACCAACTGAGATAATGAGCCCAGAAGAAGGCACAATTCAGTCCCCGTAAGGATATAAACACATATGTGTAGACATACTCTCTCATGACTAAAGGGACGATAATTTTATCATTTGGAAAAATGTAACTAAACCCACTAGTTATGTAATTTTAGTGTCATTTCTGTTATAATAGTACATGCTATTGACCTACTTGTCTTACTGGCAGAAGGGTTGGTGTTCTGCATCATGATATTAGTAAACATTAGGACACTGCTTTTCTCATGCTTCACCTCTGTGCATCCAAAGCGCTCTTTCCAATAGGAAGGAAGGATGGGAAAATACCATGGAGCCGCCATTCCGTATGTCCCTGTGATGAGAATACATTAAAAAGAGCGATTACTAACTAAACAATGAAACCCTGAATGGTTCAGGAAATGATTTCATTTTGTGGAATACTATATAACTTCAAAGGGTGAGTTCAGTTTACAAACTAGCGCCAAAAATATCATCTCTTTTAAAAAGCAATGTCAGTCAACTACAGTTATAAATTGGCTCATTTTTAAGAGTACAGTTGAATAATTTTTGTTCATTTACAAAATCAAGCATCACCACCACGGTCCAGTGTTAAACTAATTCTGTATCCCCGCAGCATTCTCACAGGGTCCCATCCCTTTCCATATTCGTTGGGTCCTACCCCAGACCCACACCAGCATTGATATGCTTTGTCTCAAGATAGTCACTTTTTAAATAAACATTTTGTGCAAATGAAAGCATAGAACTTATTCACCCATCCACTGAAAATGCCCACATATCAATAACACTTAGTGGGAAAAACACCTAAACGTGTTAGAAAGGATAACTGCTTGAGATCCAAAGAGGGAGGTCAGTCTATGTTGTAGAATGCATTTCATTATCCCTAAAATTAAGAGACATAGGTTTTGCTTCTACTTGCAAAGACTAGTTGGACCTGATACTATCCCACAATTTTGAATTTACTTGTCTTTAAAGGGACAGTGAGTCAAGAGACACAGCAACAAATTTAACCTGAACAATTTGGCTAATTCAGGGTTTTATTATACCATTTCAGAGATTAGTATGGCCAGCCAACTATTAGTACATGCATATTAGCTGACTTACAGCGATGACAACCACAAGAAGCATTTGTGCAGGCTCCTACCTGGAAAAACATTCCTGACATACCAAGCAATAAAGAAATAAATGAAGGAGTCGGCTAAGATTAGACAACACAGCCAGCCAAATGAGGTGGTGTCATCCTGAACAGGGGATTTGTACATATTTTCCCACTGAAGACCTAGAAATTGAACACAGGTGTTTATTCTTCCTTGGCACACAGCACACTTAGAGATAAAACCCTACTCTAAAGGAATTGAACGTACCAACGCCTTGTTCTTCATAGCGTGCGATATATTGGCTTGCATAGCTGAATGCTGTCGGGGATAGCAGGCTCTGGGAAGAAAATGAACAGTGGTGATCATTTCAGCAGATCTCACCCAGAAGGCCTCCAAATGCTCAACCCATTAGGCTTATAGGAAAGATAGACCTCACTCTCTAAGTCTATTTTAAAATACTTAAGTCCCTTGAAAAAAATTCTACAAGGAGAGAGAGAGAGAGACAGAGACATACAGAGAGAGACAGAGAAAAAGAGGAAATACTTGGAGCATGCCTTTTAACAATCCAAAATATATGTTTAAGCTTATTAAATTATGCTCAGAAATTCATAAGGTAGGAAATTACAGAGTAATAGAGTGTGAAGATTCAAATTAAATGATATCAGGGCCTGAAAGTATTCCTAAATTTATTTCAGGTGATACAGTCTTAAGTAAGAATATACTAAAATATTTATTGGTTGAATATTGATAATCACTACAAATTATAAATTTAAGTTTTATTTAAACCTAGAGCAGTCAGTGTTGAATTCAGGTAATTCATCAAGATCTATGTCCATGAACAGAAAAGCCTTACTATAACGAGAAATGTCCTGCTTTCTGAAGATTAAATTCAGTCATCTTAGTTCTCAGTTTAGTACTTCTAAGTTAGGAAAAAGCAGAAAAGAATTCACATTTGAGTATAGGCTATCAATGCCTCCATCACTGTTCCTGCTGGCTGTGTGCTCCTCATGAAAACGATGCTGGCTTTTTATACATGAGAATGGTTCTTACACAAGAATTTCTGAGATGTTTAAGGATTCAAACCAGAGAAGTCAGAATTCTTGATGAGCTCTAAAAACGTGGCAGTTAATATGTTTAACTGAACCAGAGCCTAACAGCGTCCCTAATGGTTCTAGAAGCTATGGGGTGGGGGAGGGGGAGGTTTCCTTTCAGAGTAGAGAGCAATTAGAAAAGCCATTAGAAGAGTTAAGTATATTTTGCTATTACACTATGTTTTAATTATATAAATGAACTTTCAACTTGAGGATATTCATGAACTAAGGGAGGAAAGTATGTCACACAAGGGTGCACTCCAACCAGTGGACTTACCATGAATACTTTAATAACGTAGCTCAACTCATCCTCAACTGTAACCAGAACAATAAATGGAAAAAAGGCGATGACATAGATGAGGCTTCCAATCAGAGCTGCAATGTTGGTGTTGTTGAAGAAGACACTGATTAGATAGCTCATGGCAATCACTGAGAAGCTGTAGTCTGAGAAGTACAGGAACAAAATGAAGCCATTTGTCTTGGGAAGAATATTGCCAAACTTGAGGATAATGATGAGGATCGCAATGGTGACCAGTAAGAACCCGATACTCTCTATAAGCCAGGCAAAGAAATGGCTGCAGGAGTTCACGCCCATCATCTTCATGTACTGGAAGAGGAAGGGAGAGTTAGATGCTTCTTCAGCTGATACCCAAGTAATGATTACTTCTGTATCATGATAAAATGTCTAAGAGTCTCCTCTTATATGGAACTATGCATGTGAATACCTTATGTGAATTCTCTTTGATTGCTAAGACTTTTTGTATCAGCTCCTCTTGGATTTTATGCTCTCAGAGTGGCATCCCAACACAGACAATGATGTTGTTAGAGAAGACCCTCTTACTCATAAAAACATACATTTCTAGGACCAGTGAGGCAGCTCATCAGACAGGTACTTGCTTGAATACCTGGTGACCTGGATTCCATACCAGATCTTAGAAGATGATAAGGAGAACCAACTCTTGAAAGTTGTCTTCTGACCTTCACAATGTGTGCCTGCTTGGTGCCTTTCTCTGTTTCTCTGTCTCTCTCTCTCTCTCTCTCTCTGTCTCTCTTTCTCCCCGGAAATAAATAAATCAATACTGAGCACTTGTTTAGGTACAGAGGTCCTGAGTTCAACCCCTAGCAACACACATCCACACATCCACAAATATATGTACATACATATATAAACATATACACACACACACCTCTGTATGTACATTACAGTTGTAGCTTTGAAACTGGTATCTAACTGACTCCCCTAGATCAAAGTGACTTAGACTAGGACATAAAATTTATGGTGTCTCCTCTATTATTTTACAGCATGAACTTGACATTTGCTTAGGTATAAATATTTCAGCCTGGTTAAAAAGCCACACATAGTTTAACTTCAAGTAGGGATTGGAATAATAAAAGTCTATATATTTTTAGTAAGTCTTGATGAACAATATAACTATTGCATCTGTTTCGTGAGAGAAACACAATAGATATTCTTATTATTTAAATGTGACAGTTTGAAGGCCCTTTGCCTTTTCTGTTAACCTCCTCAACCCTAACATCAATGGACAGACAGCCTGTGTCAGTCTTGGTATATATAACAAAAAGGCAGTCGCACGCCCACGAACTGAGGTATCTGAGATGCTGTAGGTCAGTTTCTCAGCTAATATTCTTTTCTGACTCAGTTATATCCCCAGGGCAAAGACATTCCTCTGGAGACATTCTAACTGATAAATATCTGCTTTTGCACAAATGCAAAAGAATCTATTGTCCACAACACCCCTTTAACCCCCAGTAATCCTAGATTTGGTACAAGTGGAACACTGGGGGAACCTGGACATTCTAGCTTCCAGCTTTAACAATTTATGATTAATATTAAGCACATACACGCTGGGCAGTGGTGCCGTACACCTTTAATCCCAGCACTTGTGAGGCAGAGGCAGGCGGATTTCTGAGTTCAAGGCCAGCCTGGTCTATAGAGTAAGTTCCAGGACAGCCAGGGCTACACAGAGTAACCCTGTCTCCCCGTCTGGAAAAACAAAAACAAAAACAAAAACAAAAACAAAAACAAAAACAAAAAAGCTTATACATTTAATGCCCCATTTTAAAATTAATAAAATAAATGTTCCACTAACAGCATTATAGTCCAATGTTTTTATAGAATAAATCATTTTTAATATACCTCTCTTAATACTGTATGGAAGAACAATAACCACAGTAATATTGCACTGGGTATTTATTGTATAAGCCAATGTAGCAGACTTTACCTTCTGATTTTTTTTTCAACTTATCACATTTGATAACTCTGCTTGCTCTTGTTACCATGGAGACAGCCACCTGCCTGCCAACAGTCTAAACAGTGGGCCTTAAGCTAATCACCACTGAGAAAAAGCCTGTGACTTCTCTTGACTTTGTCCTCTCCCTCACCTTCTTCTATCCCTCCTCCTTGGCTCCATCCCCTCTGCAATGAAAATTCCATCTGTGTTTCTAAGGGTATGGGAAGAGGGAGACAAAGCACAGAAATTTCATCAAGCAAAGATTTACCACAAAAAGTTTCCCCTAATTGCAAGACTTGTTTTTACTGAAAACAAACTCACATTTTGATTTTTCTAAAAAGAAGCAACACTCACTCATTTTACTCCAGAAATTCTCACTGTACTTCTCACCCAGTTTAAGGAAATTATTGTGTCAGTTTTGATGTCTACACTTCAGAGATGCTTATCAATCCCAGCGTGATTCTGACGTGCAAGCTCTTTTTATCTGCCTGGGTGTTATTCGCATTTTGAGATTTAATTACTTATGGATGCTTGAACATGACTAATTGGAACACACATAACTAAATTATTTAATCTTATGCGGCCTGGCCTATAAAACAGCAACAATGACAGGAGAGAAAAAATCCCTCCCCCTTCCAACTGCAATCTGAATATGAGCAAGAAACATGCTGCTATATTTTCTAAGGCGACATCGAGGTCATGAAATAAAGAATACATTATATATTTAAACATGCTTTTCTCACCTGGTGACCAGCCATCCCAATTGAAAGTCTTTATGTTTCTAGAACATTCTCTTATCTGTAGACTTATTAAAAGATAATTTGGCAAGCCTCACAACTAGCAATAAATGTGCCTATCACAATAATTAGGAGCCTTTTAAACTCAAGGTGTGATTCTTGTCACTAAAAGCTGATACAACTTGGAGACTGGTCATTTCACTTTTCACAGAAACAGACCGAGTTGGGTTCTTTCTGAAGGAATCACAGCCGGACACGCTGGCATGAAAGTTCGGTGCAAAACTTTAGGATTTCACGCCACGAGGACAGCTGTACTCGTAAGAAGAAAGGGCTCTGAGACACACAAGTCATCCATAAATCATCCGGAGTGGCTGCCAACATCGTGGTAACAAAGAAGACCAAAGTTATGGATGGAAGATGGCCTGCGGAGAGCGAATGGCTGCTCTTCCTTGATGCCATTGGTTCCTCCTCAAAGTGGCAGATGTCAGATGCCAGCTTACTAATCAAAGAGTCACTTGTCCCAAGCCCCCCTCACCTGCCAGTGCAATTCATCAGTATCTGTTAACCGGAAAAGCCTGGTACACGGTGGTCAAAGCTGGCCTACTTTACAACAGTCACTAAGAAAGATTCCCAAAGAATTTGTGGGAACATGGAGCTACACTCCTAAGAGGCTTCTGCTCAGAGGCTAATGCTGATGGGGAAAGGGAAGTCACAAATATTCATGGATTTGCTGGCCAGAAGTGCCATCCAATCAACCGTAGGCCAAGCACTAAGTCATTAGGGATCATTTCATTTTAATTTTTAAAGTTAATTTTAACAATAGATTTTAAAAATTTTTTGTAAAATTAAAAAGAATGTGACAGGCCGGGCGTGGTGGCACACTCCTTTAATCCCAGCACTCGGGAGGCAGAGGCAGGCAGATTTCTGAGTTCGAGGCCAGCCTGGTCTACAAAGTGAGTTCCAGGACAACCAGGGCTATACAGAGAAACCCTGTCTCGAAAAACCAAAAAAAAAAAAAAAAAAGAATGTGACTATTATTGGGGATGTTCCATATTCCTGCAGGAAGGAATGGGCATGTTATGAAAGCATAGAAAAGGTATTTGCTATGAAGCCCTATAGTACTGAAGACTCTGTTCTTTTTGGTAATAACTCATAGATAGCTTGGGTTGTCTGTCTGAACTGACAGGGAAACTCCAAAATTCTGTCTCTAGCTATCTATAAAGTCCTAACAATGGATTCTTGGAACAATCTGATACAACTAGTTCTGAAAACACACACACACACATGCACATACAAACACACACATACACATACAAACACACACATACACATACACACACACACACGCACATGCACATACACATACA
>NC_034594.1:49912018-49918446 GCF_900095145.1 Mus pahari
AAACACATACACACATATGCAGACATACTTATAAACACACACACACATGCACATACACATACAAACACACACATACACAAACACACACACACACATGCACATACACATACAAACACACACATACATGCAGACACACACAAGCACACACATGCAGACACACACAAACACATACACACATATGCAGACATACTTACAAACACACACACACACACACCATTTAAAAATAAGATTTTTTTTTTTTAGCCAGGTGTAGTGGCACAGCCCTTTAATCCCAGAACTTGTGAGTCAGAGGCAGGCGGATCTCTGAATTCCAGGGCAGTCAGGGATACACAATGAAACACTGTTTCAAAACTGAAGTAAAACAAATTTTTTTCTGTTGTAAGATTAATATTTTTACAGCTGTAATATTTTAATTGTTAAATGCACAGGATGTAGGACAAAATTCATGAAGGGCATTTTAAAAAGTATTTTAAGGCTTAATTTTAAAAATAGAGTTATTGGTTATTAATACTTGTGCTACTTTCAAAGTTGAGATTTCTCAGAGGCACATCATGACAGGGTCAAATATTAATGACTTCATTGAGATACAGCTAAATAGGTTTTCATGCCCCAATTTAAAAGTAATTATGGAAAGCAAGAAGTACAATGCTGTGGGTTTTTTTTTTAACTTTTTGTTTTAATTTGAATAAAAAGAAGTAGTCTATGGGCACTTTTATACTTTAACCGAATACAAAATGATGGCATTAACACGCAATTTCAAGTTTCTGGTAACCAAAAAGATTAACCACCATCATTCTCAAAACATCCTACTGTTCTGCCCCACTGAAGGAAAGCAGCAATGGCCTAGAAAAGGGTTGGATGAAAGCCAGGACACTCTTGATGAAGGCCAGGATCATTAACTAGGTCTTCAGCAGGTCACCTCTCACTGCCTGGGCACACAGAGCCTCCTTATCTTTGAAAAGGAGTAGCTGTGGCCTGAGGGCAGTGGAGAAGCCAGGCTGGAACACTGGGGACTCTGGGGACATTCCATTCTTGTCATACCTTGCACCAACTCATTTCACAACTATGCTGTATTCCTTTGAGTTTAGGACACCATTATTTTAAAGATGTGACATTAATTTGCATAGCCCCCCCAAAGAAAACTTACTGCTGAATGAGTTAGGATACTATATCAACTATATCCTGATATCAGAGGCTTTTTAAAAGGGGCCAGTATCTTAGCACTGGTAAGTAAGAAGTAACACAGGTAACTGAGCGTCTCCTCTGTGCTAAGGCATGTCCTTTCTGTAAATACTATACTGAGTGAAGTCTAGACGAAAGAGAGACTGAGTTAAGGGACTAGGTTCAAGTAAGGATGACTGGAAGAGTAGCTTCTGAAAGCCTCGTGCTGGAATTCCAAGCTCACTAAGAAGATTTTTCCACGAGGTAACTTTGACTTGTTGTCATGTCGTTAGTACTTAAAAGCCAGTGTTTCCTAAGTAAAGGCATAGAGCTAGCACATAGAAATAGTTCACTGTTAAAAATACACCTTTCATCTCTTCTGCTGAGAGAGGACTGCATTGTGCTCTGACATTTCCGGTGGCATACAACAGATGCATTCAAACATCATTATGCCCTACCGTAAAACAAAATGGTAAGTGTGGCACATACATATGTATACACAAGTATCTATCGACACACATGCACAAGTACGTTTGTTGTTTTTATCGTGAGTAACATATTTGAGGTAGGTATCTGTTTTGAAGTAGAAAATAGCTTAGTGTCTACCACAGTTTTCAACTTCAAAGTCATCCTTTAATCTTTAAAGACCCTCTTTCGAGGCCCAGGAACCTGAGACATACAAGATAGAAAAGACCATGCAACTCAATTAAACTCTGAGGTGTGGATTCAAGCTTTCAGAGTGTCATTAGAAAACCATGGCATACAGTCTGGAAGACGGCAAGGCTTAAATCAATGTATGAGACATTTAGCAAATTGTAACTGAAAGATAAACTTGAGTTGCAAGGCATACTGGAAAGGGACTTTATTCTTGAAAAGCAAAATTCACCTCATGCCTGCATCCACATCTGTGTCTATACCTACAAGTTGCCCTGCCAGCTGTCACTCTTCCTTGATAGTATCGGTAGTATTTAAACTTTGTTAAAGTCCATATCTTGAAGGTAATTCACTCTGGAAAAAATTACTGTGAGGTTCATAATTATATTGGTATTTTATTCAATATTATTCTGATTTTGTGATTCTCAGAAAGACTCATTAAACACCCTTTGTGTCGCTTTCTGAGAAAACAAAAATAGAGACCGCCTGCGATCTGTAAAACGTTTGTCTTTTCTAATTTGCAAGGTGTGGACTGCGCTGTCTGAGTCTGAATAGTCATGATAAAAGTCACAGCACTTAACTGTTCTAGGACTAGGACTTATGCACAACCAGAGAGGATTCTCAACATACCTCGTGGAGCCGAAGGTCCTTCTCGTAGACTAGCTTTTTAACAAAGGCAGCTATAAATACAACCCAGGCGACCATAAGCACGATCGGGAGGGAATAGGAGACACTGGTGAGGAAGCTGTGGGACAGAAGAGAAGATGCAGCCATCAAAATAAGTGCCGCCCTGCAGACTGCAGCGTGCGAGAATGCACACCCGCGTGCGTGGAAATTACACTCCCATTAGGGAGCTCAGAATAACTGTTAATACAGCCTCACTATTTATGAAGTGGGAAGCTGATTTAACAGTGGGCTATCATTTTTTTTTTTTTTTATTGCAGTGGTACAAGAGTGAAGACACAGCTCTGAGGGGGACGGGGGTTGAAGAAAATTGTCATATTGTTTAAATTGTTTTTGAGTACGTCCTGGTTGGGAAAATCATTATTCAGCTATAATTATGACAACACTCAAAACTTTTCTTGTCTGAATAGAAGCTTCAAAGTCAGAGGATGATTGGCAAGCCAAACTAAAAGTGGCAGTGTCCAGAGTGACTGTATTAATCTTTAAGGAAGTTTGTAATTATAATTAAACTAAAATTTCCCGAGTAAGATAATATAAAATCCAGAATATTTTATTTAAAATGCAAAGAATTTGGATTCTTCAAAGACATTTCATAACTGGTGTTGAAGTGTCTTCTTTTGGCCATATGTTGTATGTACTAGAGGGACCTGGGAAAGCCCATAATCCCTACATGTATTTCTGAGTCATAATGCAAAAGGTCTTACTTGATGTTTCTCCAAGTTGACCACAGAGCAGAAACACCCTAAGCCTTCCAACATAAAACCCGCCCATTTACTATGTATAGACAGGCCAGGAATTTGCTTCTGAACAATTTCCCGGGAGCAGGTGCTGTAGTAACCAGGAAGAGGCAGCTCTGACAAAGACAGCCCTTCAGTGGGCTGAGGCAAAGGCGATTGATTGTTCTTAGTGAGGTTCTACATCTATCTGTTTAGCATCTTGGGCTGGCCAGAAGCGTTTATTTAGAGAAAGGTCCTAAGACCATTCTTATAAACTTGAGAAAAAGGTAAGTATTAATGGACCATGAGATCACTATCACTTGATATCACACTAGTGTGCAGAAGTGTAGCACTACTGGAAGATGGGAAACAAACTTAAAATTTGCTTCCTGGAGCAGATGTTTATAATAGAACATTTGTTGAATGAATTTGATCTCGGACCAGGTCCATTCTTGATACAGTTTCTGGACATACAATTAGAAAAGGGCTCCCATTAGTGAGTGGCAATGCTCTTGTAATGTTTCTTCCAAATAACGATGTGTTTTAGGTTTAGTCTAGTACTGAGAAAATGTGGGAGCTGTCATCAGATGGGTGTATATCTTAGTCAAGCTCTCTGGAGTTCCTTTTTCTCTGAAAACTATGGACAAT
Source organism: Mus pahari (assembly GCF_900095145.1). NCBI lineage: Eukaryota > Metazoa > Chordata > Mammalia > Rodentia > Muridae > Mus > Mus pahari. The sequence goes on from NC_034594.1 coordinate 49,915,882, forward strand.
GGTACTGCTTTCATTTTACCTACAGGGGGCAGAGGTAGAACAAACAAAATAATATATAGGGAAGAATTTTGTGTGTTGATGAGTTTAAATTCACAGGCAAGGTCTTTGGTTCCTACTCTCACGAAGCATGCAGTGTCCTGGTGCCTCCATTCTTTAAGGAAACACTCAGGCATCTTCTGCTTTAGGTTCTAAACCTATGGTAAAGGCTTGGTGAATGTTTTCCCTTCACTGGACACATCAAGGTGGGAGTTCTCAGAAGGGTGTTTGACCACTAACCAGCCCACTTACTTGTCCTTCATGAAGCAGGGATAGGGAACCGCTTGAACCTGGACGGCGACCTCCTGTGAGTTCCTTCCTGTTTGTAACTCAATAATTGCTCTTTCAATACTATCCTGCAGATAAATGAAAGCCCGGCCATAGATCTGGTTGTGGGATGGAGAGTTGTGTGGCCCCGGGGCCCAGATCTTTGTTCTTATACTCCTTGTGGTCTGTGCTGTCTTCAGACTCATGCGGATGGTATATCTTACGACAGGAGGAAGAGAGACTTTTTCAGAGTCAACCCCTCTGTGTGAACTTCCGTTAGATGGAAGCTTAAAAATGACACCTAGAATTAAAACAGCAACAACAGTGCAAAAGTTACTTTATGGGTGGCATTGCTCACTGGTCAGAGGGTATATTTAGGGAGCAGCCAGACATTTGAGTTAGTGATGGGGCAGAGCATTCAGGCTCCTCGTCTAGAAGGATGGTTTCTAAGAGGTGTCAACATCAAGATTCAAGGTTGGAGTTAAGAAAATTATCACAAAGTGATAGATTAAATATACCACTGTAAGCCACTTATTTAAATTAACAAACAATATTTTAAATGAATGATCTTGACCGATAATGAGGCTAGCCCTAGCTTCACCCTTTAATTGTATGATGCTTTCCATTCTTAATTTTTTTTTCTCGGTGAAATGAGGTATTTGTTGAAGGACTCTTGTACGTGGACAATGCCGTTGACTGACTACATGAAGGATCTCATTTACACTGACATCAGAGGGGACAACGGGCTTCAGACTACTTTTTTGAGTTCTGAATGGAAGTGGAGGGGAGAATTCAGTTTGTTTTAGTTCAGAGAGACTCTCCACCCCTAACAGGACAGCCCTTACTTCCAAAGAGCTCATTGCTCTTGTAGAGTTGTTGGGCCACCATCTCCATCTCCTCCACAGTGTCTGCCGCCTGAATCCGGTCATAAAGAACACAGGAGGAAATATTTACTGTCAAGGAAGACAGTGTGTTGAGCTGATCGATGATGTCAATGTTGTTCACTAATTTCAGCCTGAGAACATCTAAAGAAGGGGAGAGAGAGAGAGAGAGAGAGAGAGAGAGAGAGAGAGAGAGAGAGAGAGAGAGATTACCATTACTACCTTTATTTCAAAAGTAGTAAAACAAAATACTGATTTTTTTTTTTTTTTGGCAAGTGGTGCCCATTAAACTAAATTATAACAATGAGGTGATGCTGTAGACTTTATCTTTAAAATATCTAATATTCCATACTGAAGAAAATGTGTCCAGCTCTGCAGAAATTCCTTGAGGAGACTGTTAAGCCAGTTACCAATACAATCAACCTGGGCTCAAAGGGATTTAAGATAATGCAAAAGTATATTTTGCTATGATTTAAATAACAAAGGACTAAGGATGAATACATCTTAAAATTATGCATGTAGTTGCGGTGGAGATGACTCAGTAGGTTTTTAAAAAGTACTTGGCAAGCAAGCACAGGGACCCTGAGCTTGGATGCTTGACACGGATGCAAAAGCCAGGTGTGGCAGTGCCTGCATTGGCAAGCACTGGGTTGAAAGCAGAAACAGGCAAAGCCCCAGAGCCTGCCAACCAGCCAGTCTAGCTGAACTGGCAAGCTCCGGGCTTACTGAGAGACCACGCCTCAGAAACAATAGGACGGAGAGATACTGAAGAGGATGCCCGACATCTATTTCTGATCTCCATGTACATACACATGAATCTTACATAGAATGAATAAATACATTGTAAAGGTAATAAACTTTGAGCTAACTATGACCATTTTAAATAAATGAAACAAAAAATGCTTCCTTACTGTTGGGAATTGGTTCTAATACTTTGTCTTAATGCAGTACACTTCCAGACCTGAGGGTTCCTGCCCCCAGCTGGCTTCAATTGGTAAGAAAGACCTGGCTGCCATACACCCAAAGACTGAGCAAGGAGAAGGAGGTGGGACTTTTAGATTACCTGGGCAGGGGAAAGAGAGAGGGGGGAGAGAAGGGGGAGAGAAGGGGGAGAGGGAAGAAGGGAAGGGAGGGAGGGAGGGAGGGAGGAGGAGGGAGAGACTGAGAGAGTGGAGAGAGATCCGATTTAAGGTAACCCAATCACAAAAGAACTCACATAATATGCACTCACTGATAAGTGGATATTAACCCTGAAACCTAGAATACCCAAGATACAATTTGTAAAACACATGAAACTCAAGAAGAAGGAAGACCAAAATGTGGACACTTCGCCCCTTCTTAGAATTGGGAACAAAACTCCCATGGAAGGGGTTACAGAGAC
>NC_034594.1:49919001-49945252 GCF_900095145.1 Mus pahari
TCCGTAACAAGATCTGACGCCCTCTTCTGGAGTGTCTGAAGACAGCTACAGTGTACTTACATATAATAAATAAATAAATCTTAAAAAAAAAAAAAAAAAAAAAAAGAGCTGCAGGACAGAAGGCATCCAACAATATAGGTGGAAAAGGAATGTGGCCCTATCTGGGGGCTGCCCAGAAGGCAACAGGGCAGCAAAGCTAAAATATAGATTTTAGAAGGTGTTAAGCCAGGAATACAGGAGGGAAGTGTGTGCGAGCAGGCAGGGAGGTTTAGAAGTGCCCAGATATTGAACTAGTCAAGACATACAAAATTAGCTGGTGTGTGTGTGTGTGTGTGTGTGTGTGTATCTTTGCAACCGGCTGGGAGCCAAAGCAGCTTAATTAATTCACTGCTATACCTTAGAACAAAATAATGTTCACACATTTTGAATGAAGGAAAGTCTATACAGCATATAAGCTAGACTACGGAGAGGCTGAAGAGATGACTCAGCGGTTAACAGCACTCGTGAGCCTGAGTTCAGTTTCCAGCACCCACATCCAGTAGCTCACAGCAGCCTTCAACTCCAGCTCCAGAAGATCTAACACCCTCTTCCAGACAACGAGGGTACCTGCCTAGTGCAAACATGCTCACAGAGGCATACATGTATCCATGTAATTTAAAATAAAACAAGATCTTTAAAACAAAAAGCAGGACTGTAGAAACATTTTAGACACCCAAAGATGTACTTGCAACTTCTTATCTTGTCACTAGACAATCTAAGGAGTCAGTTCAGAGGAACAGCACTTGACTAGCATGCATAACGTCCAGGGTTTGATTCCCAGGACCACTGTCATAAATACACAATATAGTCTTCTGTGATTCATCTCTATTCATGTCTGAATTAACCTAGACAATACGATCAAGATTTAATTTTAAGTAATTACACTGGAAGAAAGAGGATTTAATTGTTCTTCAGTTGTAAGATTCCATGGGAGAAAGGCAGCAGGGACCAAGGGTAAATACAAAATCATAAGTTAACAAATCATTTGACCAATTAAGTTTTTATTAACTTGATCATTATGAAGAGCAAGCTGTGATTATCATACATCCTTCTAAACAGGTCCCTTACCTTTTCCATAATAAGTCCTTGTTCTCACAGAGGGAAACTCCCTAAATACATTTCTCCATACATTTGAACATAAATGGCTTTACTTGATGGAGATTCTAGTAAGGAAGGGCTATGTTATCAAACACTGAGCCTCCAGCAGACACAGGAAATCAACATAACAAAGAAGGAGTCTCTAGACCCTGTTGGTGCATGGGCACAAGGGAGGCAGCAAGTTCTAACTATATACTCCTTACATATGTAATTGTAATACAAGTCTTCTTGACAATCATATATATGTATACATGCAAGTATATGTGTGTATATATGGCATACATATATACACAATATACATATATACATGTCACATATGTGTGCAAGTATATGTGCATGTGTGTGTGTTTTTGTATAATTTTTAGCATCAGACCTAGGCTTTCGAGTGAGCTAGGCTCACTGTTATGCTTTCTTTAATCTGATTTTAAGTTCTAAGTCTCATCTCCTATTTTAAAAGTTAGGAATGATAATATTTACTTAAGAACTTTATCCCTGATATTTTTATCAAAAGGTGACCTACCATTTACTTTCAGAAAATAAATCCCCTAATACCTTTCTTTAACTAAATTGGGTTGACTATCATCAAATGTGTATAATTATACACCATACATCTACATACAAATATAGACATAATTCCTTCCCACTGGCTTACTACCTAAGTCATTTGGGTCCCAGAGGTGCTGCGAGGCAGGGGGAGAGAATTTGCTCTGCCACTGCCAAATTCTGATGCTCTCAATCCCTTCTTCAACCTTGCAGGTTGCATAGCAACCATGAATCAGACACAGCCTGAATTAGATGTCTTGCATCCTTTAGGTTGAAGGTGGGGACTTGGCAGAGGAAATATGTAAGTTCAGACAGCTGCCTTTGATTCTCTGCAGCTTGTTCCTTTCACATGACCCTGAGAGGAAGACTGAACCTTGAATACTGATTTAGGCTTATTTCCTTTTGAGTCTCCAACGTTTGTCTCTGTTAACTCTATAGTCTTTCCCAGTTACGTTTGGGGGTATGAGGCCAGTGGAGATCAAATGTTAAAAGCTGCCAGATATCATCTCACATTCTCACACTTGTGAGGACTGACTTCTCACTGAGTTATCAAGGAAAAGGGGGAAAAAAGCAAAATGTGCCACCTTACTTATGGCTTCCTGTGATTGGAGTAAAAGTTGCATTTATATCACGTATATTGCTATGAAATCAACCACGAGTATTCACATATCCCTATTACTAATTAACAGAAGATGTCGGTAGACATATCCAGGGTCCCGATTTCTTCCAATAACTAACAAAGAGCTAAATACAGAAGAAAAGGGACGGTCTGTCAAGGGCACAGGGCACTGGGTTTCTTCCCCCAGTTCTGATGTGCAGAGCGAATGAGAGTATACAGCGCAGTGGGACTCACCGAGGTCGTCTATCTGCTTCAGGAGTTCAACAGCATCGAGTCCCACGGAGAACTTCACAAAAACTTGCACAAAGGGGTTCCGTAGAGTATTCTAAAAATTAATAATAGGAACCAGTTTCAATATGAGAAGAAAACAAGTTTAATCACTGTCACTCCGAACACAACCTTGGAACAAAGAAGCAGACACCATTGGGCGTTATTAATGTACCTGCTTGTGGGCTCGCGCACAATGATGTGAAAGAATGAACTTTTGTCTTTAACATAAATTGCTCAGATTTCTAAAAGTGCCCTGAGGGGACCATAATTATTTTTAACCTCAGAGAATTATATTCAATTAAATAGAATTTTTCTCAGTGCTAATAAATGATTTCCTTTTAAACATATATTATAAATAATGTGTTTCAGGGTGTATTTCATCTTCCAGAGGTTTAAAAAAAAAAAGGCAACTTGTGACATTCACAAGGTCTGCATAGAGTCTGACCTCACAGCTGTTTTGTATTCTAGTTTCTCATGCCCAGCTGTGAGGCTTCCTATTTCTGGCTCCAGGTTATCTTCCTGTGAAGTGGGGGATAAATGACTAAGCAGAAATGTCAGTGTCCATTATTGTAACACCATTCTGCACTGAACAGTAACAACTATATGGCCATGGAAAAACACAGCAATAAAACCAACCTAATCTGCTGAAACACTGATAATTTAAAATAATAATTTATTTACAACATTAAGGCTTCTGTGGCAATTTTCAAACCTAAGGGACCTAGCTTGCACTAGGTAGTCATCATTAGCCTTTTTCACTGGGAGTTGGGCACACTGAAGATTTTTTGACCACACCTCCAAGTGAGTAGTAGCGGGCACGCACACACGTGGGCACATTTGCTAATGATTGAACCCAGAGCCTTGGTACTGTGGAGCAACCATTGGATAACATGCCATGTCATCTGCTAATGCCACCAGTGTCGAATTTGCTGTGCATTCACAGAACTAAGTTTTTCCTTGAGAATTGGGAGTAGCAATTTATCCTTCTCTGGAGTAAAGATACTTCAGTTAGCTGCTAATCCCACTGTGAAGACTCTCACGTAGGTTCTAATAAATTCTGCATTTTTGGAACTGTTGTTGTGTACAGTGCACGTCCTTTGGTAATTCAGCACTTTAGCCAACAAAAATTTCCTTAATAAAATACTGTGTGCAGGCTGTTTTCTCCCTCCAATAGAAAAAAGGATTTTTTTTTTTTTTGAGAGGGGAGAAGAAAGGAACAATCTTCCACTGAGGAGAATAGATAGAGCAATAAAATTCTATTCAAGAAACATTGCTATCTGAGACTTGTCAGGAAAGATCCGCTGTAAAGGAGTAGTTGAACTTAGAATATAAGTCGAACAGTACATTGTAGGGACCACATTTGATGAAAAAAATGCCCTTCTCTTTATAGTTATCAAACATATTAATGGTTTTTATATTTATTTTCTAATTCACACTGTAAATGTAACTATGCATTGATTGTTACTCAAAACAAACTGAAGAAAGCAGCTTCCGGGTACAATTTTCCTGACAAACGTTCACAAAACGAATCATTCCTTCTGGGTTTCATTTACATGGCATGATGGGAAAGACAGGATTTTTTTTTTTTTTTTGCCAAAATATTCTTGGACTGCATCAGAATAATAGGGAGCACTTCTTTGCAGTGCAAACCACTCCCTCTTAAGTATCTTGAACATTGTCATTCCTGCAGGTTTTCTTTTCCAGCTGCTCCCAGGCTAGCCCTGCTGCCTGGTCTTCAGCTGTCGGAAGTCTCTTTTGTACTTGGAACAGTTCCCTACACTGATTTCAGTATCTTCGGAAGAGCCTGCTTCTTTTACAAGAACCATGCTTTTCAAATCAAAGTGCACCGGGCTGCAACGTCAGACCTGTAACTATTCTGGCATGAACACCAAGAGTGGCTGAGTGAGGACTAAAATTGTTAAGACGCCATTTATTAGAACTTCTTTTTTCTAGGCGTGCCTTTTGCTTCCTGACAAAGACTTGAATTTGAGACACTTGCCCATCTACTTCCACGAGAGCACCTTGGGTACAATCTATGCCACACGCTTCAACTGAGGAGCTCCTGGTGTTGAATGCTTTCTGCAATAATAATACTTTAGAAATTCTAAACACATTAACTATCAAGGACTAATTTAAAAGAGATATGACTTAAGCATAGCTACAGCATGTTAATTGGAATCATTTAATAAATGATTATAGCTCTAGTTATAGTTACATCCGTGTGGAAGAGTTCACACTTCTGAAGCAGTAGAGAGGCGGGAACATCGAGAGGGAAGGGTGGGGTTCTAAACGTGAATGAGAATTCTGCTAACTTGTCTCAGACCCTATCTCTGGAGAGGAGGTTATTCTGATTTATTGAATATGGATGCTAAGTTACTATCTTCACATAATCACGGTGATTAAAATATCAGAGAATTGTAATTCCCAGTAAGGGGTGCAGCAGAGTGATCCAGTACCTGGAGCACTGGGATTGTCTGGTTTAGCAGGTGGAAGGAATTCATGAAGATCGGTGACTTATCCATCCACTCCTGAGATCTTTCTCTTAATTCCGCCAGCTGTCTCAGAGTTACATTGGACTTAGCAATGAAGAAACAAGAGAGGTACGATCAACTTCTGTTTTACATGCATTTCAATATAAGACTTTTTTGTGATATCAAAAACAACAGCATTAAAAGGTAGAGTTGGTTAAAGAGAGAGAGGGAGAGAAAAAAAAAGAAAAACCGTTGTCAGATTGTTTTTAATGTGTTCAAAGCTTCAAATGTTATACCTTGTAAGGACCAACATCACTTATTAAAAATTCTTGAAAATGTAGGGCTTGGTAAAATGTCCAACATGTTACCAATGTCAAATTTGACATGTCAATATTAAATAGCGCCAAGTTCTCACACATGGGGAGGATAGTATTCTTAAATTAAATGTTCTAAGTTAGAAAACAGGAAAAGACAGGCGTGCCCGATTCTTGGTCCTGGGAATATGTACATCACAGCCATTTAGGAAACAAGTCAGACAAGGGCTATTCGAATAGAACTCAGACAAGCACGGTGGTGCAGGTCTGTAACATCAGCACATGCAGGCTGAGGCAGGAAGATCCAGAACTCTCAAGAACTGCATGAACTACACAGCAAGACCCTAACTCAATGAAATAAAATAATAAAACAAAGCAATAAAATTTTCTTCAACACTTCAATCCTAGACCTTAACCTTACTGAAAGAAAACACCATGCTGAAATGTATGCAATGTGTTCTGTTGGCACAAAACTAAAAATGTACCTTGGAAATAAAATGAATGTCCAGCAACGGAGGATTAAATAAATGCATTCCGTGCTATTAAAACATTTTTTAAACGTCTTTAAAAAAGCAAAGAATGTAGCTAGCTAGCTCTGTTGAGTTGAAGGAATTTTTTACCACATAGAGGAGATTTGAGTCAAGAATAAAAGGGCAGGTCCACACTTGGAGAGTGAGAGTGACTCATTTATACAAATTATGTGGTGTTCACACCGGGTAAGACAAATAAAATGTTAAATCACAAAAATTCAAAGCAACAGCGCTCAGCCAAAAACCTGTACATTTTACATAGTCCCAGAGTAAGTAACATTAGACTCACGGCAACTGTGATTTAATGATCAGGTAATGTTAAGGCAGATTTTTTTTTTTTTTTTGCTTTCTTTCATTTTTCAGAGACTTGGTATGTAATTCAGTCCATTAGTTCTCTTTTGAGAAGGATGTCAACCACTAAAGCCTCCTCTCTCAGCTCCAAGGCACTGGGTCTACTGTGTGCTCCGCATGTCTGTCTTCAAGCCAACCTCACTAACACTTTCTTTTCTTTTGAGTGTTGTGGACTGAACTCAGGCCTGTGGGACTGTCAGGCAAGCACTCTACCATGGAGTCCCATGCCCATCCCTTAAAGCCAACTTTAAACTGACAAGATGTTAATATGGTAAACTGAGGCAGGTGGTAAATGCAGGTCCTGATGACATTGTCCTTCTCAAGATGTGTCATTGATGAGAATAAGAAATATTAAACTATACAACCGGCTATGGAGCCAAGAATCTATACTTTATGAGCTATTTTTTTATTTGAATGAGTTATATGCTCACCCTTTTTCTTTCTAGTGTGATTTTTATATATGCTTCTAACATTCGACAGTCATTGAAAACTTTTTGGCTTTCTTGGATGCAGTGAAAAGTCTGAGTTCTAGCTGTATCTAATTTTATCCCCAAATGTCATATGGTTCATTTCACCAAGAACTCCCACCTGTCATCACCTATATCCAATGCCATACACACCTAACTCGGGCCAAAGTAAGGAATTGCCAAGAGTTCCCCAAAATCACAAGAAATGATGATGGCAGAGAAGACATAAACCAGAATCATCTAAAATAAATTTAGGAGTTGACTACATTAAAACAGAAACAGTACCCCCACATAAACACATTGAGTTTAACAACCAAACCTTTTCCATAATGGCCTTTGTAGTTGGGTTATATGGTGAATATAAAATCTTTCCCAACAACATGGGTTTCAAGAAGGCCCAAATCACAGGCCCAGCAGGCATGTTAATAATGTCTTTGTAAAGGGAGAAGCAAAATGGTGCTGGAAATAAAAAGGAAGAAAAAAATCTATCAGTCAATTAATATACACAATTAATGTGCAACAATCATTATAATTTAGAGGAAAGCCAAACAATCATATCTAGGCATACATTCCAAATCCACTTATTCATGGAGAATGGGTACAAACTATATAATCTAAAATTTATGTCTTAGCACTTTCTTCTTTGGTAACAGATATGAAACATCTGGTATTGATGTAAGACAGCCAAGTAATAATTGTTCTTTAGGTGTGAAAGTTTAAGCGGATAAGCCAGCCTACAATAAATGACGGCATTTCGCCAAGAAGAAATACAAAGATTTCAAACCATATTTCAAAATTGCTTCTAGCATAAACGTTTACCACCACTTAATTTTCTAAAAATACACAATGCCCTCCTCCCAGAATGGAACCAGATTTGTAAGAGACATTCATAAGATTTTGTTGAACGAATAAAAAGATGAATGCATGAGCCAACCCAATTGCTATACTAAACATCCATACATCACCTGGAAGAGTTCCTCAGATCACATTTTGTATCTCAAAGTTTATAGATCAACTGAATGGCTTTGATATGCCACTAAACAGTTACGCTCAGCTGCACACACGTGGCTCTACCGTATGCCATATAAACGTCTAATGCTAAAAAGTTAGGGGAAAATATTGACCCAAGCAAATCTAAAACAAGCTTTTGCATTACGTACTGGCAAGAATTCATAGTTATGACCTACAGATGCTGTAGCCTACAGACCCACAGAGCTATGCAGGCCAACAACAATGTTGGCGGTTATGGGCTGCCTATTATATGGTGGAGTCCTATAGAATAACATCACTTAAGATGTAGAGGCTGGTACTCCAGGTTGTTAGGATGTTCCCACAATGACCAAGTCACCTAATGATACCTTTCTCAATGCATATTTCTAGTACTAAAGGGATCTATGACCCTTCATTTTGTCATTTAGAGAACCCAATAGCTCTGAGACCTCCAAGTTCAGTGACCTTGGGCAGGTGTTTCATTATCTTTGGGGTTCACTCCCCCTCAGTAAGATGCAACAGGGTAGACATTACCTCATGAGGCTGTGGGGACGAGGGCATGAGTTAACAGGCAGAACACGAAGTGAGTCCTGCACAAATGTTTGCTATTTTTATTCTGAGGTAAAATTAATACTTCATTTAAATGAAAAGCAGCAACAGAACATGTAATGCTCTTGTCATTAAGAATAATTATCATACCTAATTTGAGGTACACTTACTAGCATTTAAAGGAATCCCGTATTTTGAAGCAATTTCTTCTTTAGTTAATTTATAAGTGAGAAAATCCTTGGTGTGGTTGCCTTTTGGTTTCTGGGAAGAAGGCAGCATAGCAGTTAAATACTCGGTGGTGATCCCTTGAGAACACAGAGCCTGGGAGATGGTACTGAACGATCCTGCTGGCGAGTTCATCCGAGTGCTTCTGTACATGGCCTGGGAGACAATGTCCAAAAAGTTATTGATGTTACCTGAGCTACGCTGGTGCTCATAGAAAGAAAAAGTGGTAGCAATCAAGAGTTTCAATCATTTCTTTAAAGTGTGAATTGCAAACTTAAACAGAGAATGCATGGCAAGCCTTGCTGGTTTTAATGCCAGATGTGGCTAAAGTGGGAGGTTCTCTTCTTGTGAGTGTCTGTCTTCTGTGTGCTAGATTGGTAGCTGAACTTGTTGCACCCAATCTTAAATAAAAGCCAGCCTGACAGGAATTATTTCTCAGGAAGAATACGACTGAGTGACTCTTCTACCTGTGTTAATGGAACGCTCCTGGGCAGATGCATTTGTCTCAGGGATCTCATTTTGTCCAGCAGTGGATGTGTGCCGGAAGCCAACTGATTGAGAATCTCTCTCAGCTTTATGAAAAGCTCCATCATCCTTTCCATTGGCTTTTGATCTTTCCTTGGGAAGAACACCTAATGGGAAAAGAATGAAAAGGAATGATTTATGTAGAGGCACTGGAACCTTGTGGATGCTTGGTAAGATTATAAAACAGAAGAACCTCTTTGTGAAATGTTTTGATCAGCCAAATGGAGATATTTACCAAACAAACCAATCATTCCATTTCTAGATAGTCACCCAAGCAGAGGGAAGACATAAACCAACATAAAGGCTGGCACACAAACATTTATAAGGATTTTGCTTACAACAGCCAACGGGGGGGGGGGAGGGAACAATCCACCTGAATTTATCTTTAAAATGTAATATAATATGGACATACCAAAAAATATGCTGATACATGTTACAACATGTACCAAACTTGAAGATACTATACTAAATGAAAGAAGCCAGATAGACCAGATACTGTGTGATTGATTCAACTGATTTAAAAGGCAAAGGCATAACTTGAGACTACACAAATTGTATGTTTGAGCTCTCCAAGGAAGGATAAAAATGCTACCCTTTAGGGGAATACTACAGGGTCTTAACTGCTAAGCCATCCTTCCAGCCCCCAAATAAGCTATTTCCATTGTCAGAATGGTAAATATCTATTGTGCAATGCTTTGCATGTGTGTATGCTATTGCTCTAAAAACTGTGTTCCTAACTACACATATACAAATAAATAATAGTTAAAGGTAAATTAAGCACGATAAGAATAAAAAAGAATAAAGAGGTTCTAGGCAGACAAAAAATATGTGGGAAAGAAAAGCTCTTTAGAGCATCCAAGGCCAAAGATGTTACCGTGACACGCACCTGCACACACACAAGCACATGCACACACACACACACACACACACACACGCACACTCAGCCATCGAGCTGGCCATGAACGAGTGACTCTCTGCTAAGATCTCAGCCAGGAAGATACATATGTACAAGGAAAGGGGTGAGTGCTATGGGTGAATGGTCAGGGTGAACTACCTGCTCTTTGGATCCTGCGAGTTGTGCCTTGGGGTGAGACCACACTGCTACATGCTAACATGGGTCTAAGGATGGCTGCATAGGCAGTGATTCCAAATGGGGAGTGTGTGCAGATCATAGGACCCTGGTATAGGACAGGGAATTCCTATGGGGGAAAATGGAAACCACTGGCTATTTGTAATGAGAGTGGTGACACAAGGTGACACTTTTCAAGGGTCCCTCTGCTGCTTGGGAGGTGTTGGGATGGGATGCAGGAGTGCCATGAGTATATAGCATGGACAAGAGTGAGATGAAATGCATACACGGAACATGGTAAACCGTAACTAATCCTAAAGCATTTCTATCCCCTCAGCCTCTGGATTTTCTAATATTTAAGTGGGGAAAGCAGCCTTTTCCCCAGCTTTTTTGCCAGCCATTGGATCTCCTTCCCCTCACAGGACTGCCTGGTTGGGTTTCAGTGGGAAAAGATGTTCTTAGTCCTGCTGTGACTGGCAGGGTGGGGTGGTATGGGGGGGGGACTTTCCCATCTCTGAGGAGGAGAGGAGATAAGGGAGGGGGAGGGATCTGTAAAGGCGGGTCTGGGAGGGGAGGAGGGAGGGGAGGTGTCATCAGAATGTAAAGTGAATAAAGAAATAAGTGGAAAAGAAAAATATTTATGCAATTTTGACTCAAGTATAGACTTTGGTAGAGGAAAGTTTTCAGTTTTCCAACTTGTACTTTTCCCTCAGGCCTGTGATGAGCTTCCAGAGCATCGGCTCATCGCATCAGAGTTTTGCTCCCTCCCCTCCATGCCAACTGTGACCATAAATAATGGCTACTTCTTATTAAATTGATGAAGGAAATGCAAACATTTGCATATTGTAAACACTCCAAAGAATCTTATATATTTTTCCATTTAAAAATCCTTTCAGTGTGTGTGTGTTTTATTTGCAATTTTTAAAGAGTGTTTCTTATAATTTTTAACCTTTTTGTTTGATAATTTTATTTATTTATTTATTTATTTATTTGTGTGTGTGTGTGTGTGTGTGTGTGTGTGTGTGTGTTTTGCCCGCAAGTATGTCTGTGCAGCAGTATGCACTGCCCACAGAAGCCAGAAGATGGTATCGCAGCCCCCTGGGATTAGAATTATAGATGATTATGAGTTGCCATGTAGGTGGTAGAACCCAGGTCCTCTGAAAGAATAGCCATTTTTCTTAACCACTGAACTATCTCTCCAGTTCCCAATCTTTATTTTCACTGTGCTTAATAATGCTTATTGAAATATAAGAAATAATAATAGATTTTATGTTATGGTACTAACATATTATTTTTACCTTGTTTTTAGGTATACAAAGTAAAAAACTGATAAAGCTTGGTCAGTATTTCTATTCCTGAGCCCATGTCCACATCTGTAATACATGATCTAAAGCTTGGTCAGTATTTCCATTCCTGAGCCCATGCCCACATCTGTAATACATGATCTAAAGCTTGGCCAGTATTTCCATTCCTGAGCCCATGCCCACATAAATGATCTTTGGTAGAAGTCTTACTTGGCTGTAAAATAAACAGCACCTGTCAATAATTTTTTTTACACTAAACTAACATGGATACATATTCACCCATGGCAACTTGCCTTGTACGTGAAATTGTAAATGTCTAAGTAGTGCAGAAGGGTGAGTCCAATGAGGTAGGACTGATGTGATCTCTCTGGAAGGGGCAGCTTGCAGAACTCCTTCATGGCATCTTCCAGTTTGGGGTTGGTGACGTTCGTATCACATGAGTGCAACCAGAATACACGAGAAATTATCTGTGAATAGGAGGAAGAAACCTATTTTAGTTGTGAATCATTTGAGTACCCTCTGTTCACTTTAAGAAATATTCTGTGTGTGTGTGTGTGTGTGTGTGTGTGTGTGTGTGTGTGTGTGTCTGTGTGTACATGCACACACAGACACACAGACACACACACACACACACATATGCACTCTGTTTTAGAATGTGACAAATGATTCTTTTAAAGCATCAACCACAATATTGTCCTCTTTATCCATTTTCATGTTGGTGTGGTGTGTGTGCTTGTGTGTACGTATCTTTGTGCATGGACACAGATGTGTGAGGGTGAGTATGCATACAGGTGCCCAAGAATGTCAAAAACCATCCTTTATCCTTCTACGTTATTCAGCAAGGCAAGGTCTCTCAGTCAAAATCAGACTCCATTGATAGATACAGCTATTCTTGCTATCTAGCTTGCTTTGAGATTCCCCAGTCATTTCTTTCTGATGCTGGAATTAAAAGTAAGACATTACACCTAGTTTAGGTCATTCTGGGAATTCGAATCCAGTCCTCAATTCTGTGCCACAAATGCTTAATTACTAATACACCTCACCAGGTGTACAAGGCACCAATTACTGTTAATAAAACTACAGAGAACCGATAGCTCACTAGAAACCACAGGAAGTATTATGGGGAAAAAGAGGCGGGTAGAAATTTATGAAGAAAACCAGAGCTTTCCTTGCACAACTGGGTACAAAACAACAGTAGTGAATGAATGAATGAATGAATGAATGAATGAATGAATGAATGAATGAATGAATGATTAGATAGATAGATAGATAGATAGATAGATAGATAGATAGATAGATAGATAGATAGATAGATAGGAGTCAGTCTGGGGGATGACTAGCATAAGAGTCATGTTTATTTTAAGAATCTACCCTTCCTTAATTTGGGTTGCATCCCGTTTTGATGATTGCTTACTCTACAGCTTCAGAGATGAAGATCAAAGAGAAGGAGGAGGAGGGAGAAGAGGAAGAAGAGGAGGAGGAGGAGGCAGCCCAGAATTGCAAACTCACTATTAGCTGCAGATCCTAGATAGCCATGTGTAGACACTGAAGTGTGAGAGTGGGAGGCAGGTCAACGAGAAATTGTCATCTCTACTGATGCCAGGTAGAAACAAAGAAGAGAGCCAGGGACAATCGAGGCTGCAGAATGTTTTCTCCTTCTTTAAAGTACCAGTTGGACTGTGTGCTCTCTACTTACGTTTTCATTCACTAAGATGGCTCTGCTCTTTGTAAGCCAAGCACCTGATTACAAAGGTGACGACTTTGAATCAGATGAGCAAAAGGTGAGGTCAATCGGAACAGGTGGGTGGGTACTACTTGCTGGGGGGGGAGGGGGGGAGAAAAGCCAAGGTAGAGCAGTTTTAAGTTTATTGTAGGGAACTAATCATGGTGACAGCAGCAACTTAAATATCTTCCAGAGGGAACCTTCCATGAACTTAATCGAGTTTTGGTTAATGACTGAGCCGTGCTTAGAAATGACACACCCTGTCGCATGCGGCCATAATGTGCAGTTCTTTTGGAAAATTTTTATGACACTTCCAGACAATGGCTTTGGAAGTGGGATAAAAGACAAGACATTTTGACTGGAAAACTATATTATCAGCTAAGAAGAAAATGACAGTATTTATTTTCACAGCCAAAAAAAAAGTTTAGCTTTAGCCACAAACTTTTCCATAGTTCCAATACAACATCTATCATACGTAATAAGTCTCTTCCTGGGACTTCAAAAAGGAGAAGTGAATATTCAGTTTTAGTTTGGTTACAACAAAGGGTGACCGTCTCTGTGCTCTCCCCCAACTTGGTGTTTGAAGCTTGGCCTTGATATCCTTGAAGGAGACCAGATAATGTTATTATAATAGTGGATGCAGTTACTGATGGTTTAAGAAAACATTCCAAAGGGGTTGGGGAAGGGGAAGTACGGAACAAAAAGAAACGAGGCAAGGGTGACTACAAAGCATTGAAACATAATGATGGTGCTGAAGGATTTCTCTTCCAAGGCTCAGGATACAGCTTAATGGTAGGTCCAACCTCCACACACACATGCACACACACACACACACACACATACACGCACGCACACACACAGACACATATGTACAAGTAGACCTATACACAAACACACACATATACATATGCACACATGCACATAAACACAAGTGCAAACACATGCACACACAAAAATACTTATACACACAAACACACACACATGCATGTGCACGCGCACACACACACACACACACACACACACACACACACAAGTACAGAATACTTCAATCGTCACTTAAGATTTAGACTTTTTTTTTAAAAAACATTTGCATGGAAAATTGACCAGAATCACAAGCAACCTCCTGGTGTCTTGTTGATAAATACCTAAAACACCACGTGGTATGTAAAGTTCTACAAGCTGACTTTATTCCAACCATGAACCCTTACCTCGGCTCTATTGTCTGGGATGGGAATGGACAGCAGCTTGTCGATACTGGTGTTGGACATCCCTATCGCCCTCAGATCTTCTTTCAGCAAATCTATGTTTTTAAACATTTCTCTTAATTGACCTGTGAAGAAAACACACACATACACACACAGTTCACACATCAGTTTTAAGGGCACAGTTTTTAGGTACACTAACATAACTTCTGGATTAACATGTATTGACCATGCATGCCTCGCCAGAAGCAGATGTCTCTCAGGTTTGGCAGGCTTTGCATCTTTAAGATCTATCTCTGTCTGATTTAGACTTGTACTTAGGATGCCATTAACTTGAGGTAACAGATTGCTCTAGGTTGTAAATTTTCCTCAGGTATCCACAACCCAAGGTTGATCCGAGGAAAACAGGGTTTCTTCACAGACTTTGATCATATAATCCACTAAATAAATACGTCTCCATTTGATTTAAACCGTCACCTAAATTCAAATTGCTTTTTAACCTAGGAGCATATGATGTTGTTAATTTGAGGGTAGACTTGATAAATCAACTGTAAGATATTTGCCTTTAGTTTGTCCGGAAACTCAATAGTTTATAAATGGCTTTTACAATCTTACACTGCTTACACACTGAAAGTTTGTAATTTCAAGCTCTTTAAGAGTGACAATTATAATTATTTCACATTTGGGCCAGTTTAGAAATGGTAAACAATATTTTTATTGTATTTTTTGAAGATTGTGATCTCTGTTGTAAAAACAACTTTTGTTTTGTTTTTAAGCACTTTTTTAGATTTATTTATTTTTATTTTATATGTATAGGTATCTTGCCTGCATGTGTGTCTGTGCATCATGTTAGTATAGTGCCCATAGGGTCCAGAAGAGTACATCCAGGGAGTTAAGTTATAAATGGTTGTGAGATGCCGTGTTGGTGCTGGGAACTGAACCCGGGTGCTCTGCAAGAGAATTCAGTGTGTTTAACCTACGAGCCATCTCTCAAGCCCTGGTTTCTTGTACTAAGTTACCCTCATGTGACACATCTTCTTCATTTTTAGACTTAATGCCCTTCCAGTTTCGTGACTCAGAATGTCCTTCTTTTCAGTATTTAGGTGTTGAGCCAAGAAGAAGTGTATTGCATCGTGTATCATGCTTAGAATACCAACAGAAAGTTCTGAATTGAGATTTCTGCACACAGCTATGCATCCATTTTAGTTTGGCCTTTTTGTTTTTCAGATTATTCTTACAGAAGCGGGCATATGTCACCCTCCTTCAGACAGTCAACTCTCCGTACACGTAACTATATCTAGAAACAAAAGGTAAATTGGTCTAACTCGTTAAATTTTGGAAACCTTTTGCTCTAACATTCTTTCAGGTCTCGGTTCCTACTAGCTTGATGCGTCTTCTTTAGACAAGCGGCTGCTTTGGAAAGCTTTGGTTCCTCACTGTCAGGGCAGACAGGAGAGCAGGTTTGTTTGGAGACTTTAAAAAAGTCTTTTCTTAAGCTGCAGATGGCAACCTGTGTCCTAATAAGCCTTTAGGATGCGGACAGGGAAACACCTGGTTGCTCAGAAGCGTCTGCACTGGTGTTGACCTGCAGCATGGCCTCTACGGTTGGTATTAGCCGTGTGATGTTCTCCAAGTAATTCATTTGCAACGCCTGTTCCAGGAGCCTAGGACAAAGCAGAAGAAGAAACTCAACTAAGCGTAACAAGTTTGGAGACAGGATTTCTCCTAGGAAGAAACCTTACCAGTCCATATTGAGATTAATTTTGCTGGGATCTCCAGTGAGCAAACCCCTCAGCTTGGCAGATATTATATTGTCGTGGTACAGTAAGCCAGTGGTGAGGTCAGTGGCCAGCTCTGCCACTTCTATCAGTTGCACGTGAAAGGCGTGGTCTTCACACAGCCTCTCGAAGCTCATGTTAGAGAACTGGCAAGACTTCTTGATCGAACTGAAAGTCTCTGATTCGCAGAGAAGTCCCGTCAAGTTTCGAAGTTGAGACAGCTTGCCATAAAGGGGAAAGTAGAGGAAATAGATTAGTCGTGTTATTTGGCATATTTAGTAGTCGAAAATAAGTAACCAAATTTGATCCTGTAAAACATGTTTCTGCCTACGAATTAGCTAGTTGGCATTGGGCTTAGCTTTATAACAAAGCAGTGTCTTTTGCAGTTTGTCTGTCTTTCTCTCTCCTAAGAATCTTATGAAACCTTGGGACCCTTTAGTCTTACTTTCCCTATGGCATGGGTCTGCAATTTTTTTAAAATGTAGTTTTAAAAATTAAGAGGGATAGCGAGATTGCTCAGTAGTTTAGAGAGCTTGCTACACAATATTGAAAGGCTGTCCTTTCTATCCAAGTGCCCATGTAACAGGCCAGGTGTCCAGCAGATTCCAGCTCCAAGGGATCAGACCCCCCCTTTTTGGCTTTTGCAGGCATGGGATACATTTTCTCAATTATTGGTCAATAGAGGAGGGCCCACCCCATTGTGGGGGTTGCTATCCCTGGGCTGATGGTCCTGGGTTCTATAAGAANNCAGGTTGAGCAAGCCAGGGGAATCAAGCCAGTAAGCAGCACCCTCCATGGTCTCTGCATCAGCTCCTGTGTCTGGGTTCCAACCCTCCTGCTTCAGTTCCTGTCGTGACTTCCCCCAAAGATGGACTGGTGATATGGAAGTGTCAGCCAAATGCACCCTTTCCTCCTCCACTCGATTTTTTTGGTCATGGGGTTTCATTACCAAAAACAACAGAAACCCTGACTAAGACAAGTAGTTTTTAAAATACAGTTTAAATTGTGATCACTTCAACAAATTTTATATTTAATTTATATTTTATATCATGTGTAAGGACAGAGGGGAGGCAGATTTGGCTTGGATCTTTTTTAAAGGCCCTTTCTTCCTCACATCCATCATGATGGCTGTGATGTACAGCAAACAGAACCAGAAAGCAACAAGTGTTGATGAGGGTGTACAAGAATTGTAACCTTTGTGTGTTGTTGGTAGGACTGTGAGATGGTGCAGCTTGTATGGAAAATAGTATTGCACTTTCTCAAGACTCAAAAATAAAATCAGTGTACAAGCTCAAATTCTACTTCTGGGTCTATGCTTCAGGGAATTGAAGATAGCGCTTGGAGAGAATATTTGTATACCAATGTGCACAAAAGCCTTATTGATAATAGCCAAAGATAGAAACAACTCAGGGGATAAATGGATAACCAGAATATATAGAAAAATGAAGCAATGTTCAAGGATATTTGTATATGAATATATGTATATATGTGTGTATATACATGAATGTATATATGTATACACATATATATGTATATATACACATACATATATTTCCTTAAATAGAAAAGGATATGCTGTTGCAGCATGGAGAATCTTGAGGAAACTATGCTAAATTTAATCAATCACTTACAAATAATATATAATTCCAATATATGAACGACCTAGAGGAGTGAAGTTCATAACTCAGAAAGTCAAAGAGAGACTGTGAGTTCACAGAGGCTGAGAGGAGGGAAAAATGCCAAATTCGGTAATAGAAAATGCTTACATTTACATGGTGAAAGGGATTCTGGAACAATGGTTACCCAACCACAGGAATGCATGTAACCTGACTCAACCCTACGGCTAAAAATGGCTACCATCTAACTATTATGGTATCTTATGACAATTAAATTCGAATCAACATTTTCTTAAGTCTTTAAGCTGTCTATTCTCTGTGAGAATAGACCTGAGTTTCAGGAGTCTGCCTTGTTAGCCATATTGCCTTCTGCCTTTTGATATGTTTAGAAAAACTAAACATTTTTTTGTCCTATGGAAATAGCCAAAATGACTCAAACTCCCAAACCCACAAGGAGAAAGGACTCCAGAGCTCTTAACAGTCTAAGCTCTCTACTATATTCCTGAACTCCATTCACTATGCCCATGTATCCTCAGGATATGTTCCCAGTTAATACACCCTGGGGGAGGAAAGAGTTTGCCTCTGGGAACTCCAGTTCAGCTGTGTGTGCCGGCATCACTGTGGCTCAGTTTCCAATGAGAAGTTGCATTTTGACAGAGAGGAGCTATTCCCCACCAGAGACATGGGTTTACCAACATTTCTCTCCATACATCACTAGGGAAAGAAGGATGATAAGTCTTTAGTAAGAGGTTACAGTAAGCACAGGAAGGCCACCGAAGCCAACCATTGGCCATGCTGAAGAAGAAGTACCATTGGCTCATTTTCCACAGTATTGAATAACATCATTAATTTCTGGCTCTGAACAGTCTGAAATGATTTCATAATTTATGGAAATTCTACTCACTGCTCTTACTGCTGTGAAAAATTTTACATTCTGGGATAGATGCAATCATTTTGCAGACTGTAGTTACATGTTTACTTATTCTGGACTTTGGTCCAAATGCTGAATCTATTTAAACCTCTAACAGATGGAACCAGATTTCTAATATACCATTTCTATTTTCTGTTCTTGGATGCTTTCTCAAAATTTAAATTTTTATTTGTTAATTAAAAATTATTTTATGTGTATTGGTATTTTGGCTGTATGTATGTATGTATGTATGTATGTACTCTTTTGGGGGGTTGAAAGTTTTGTAGTTGAGTTGGTGTTCCCATTCCTCCACTGGGGGTCCTGTCTAACTGGTGGTCTTCAGGCTCCATATCCCCACTGTTGGATATTTCAGCTAAAGTCACTTGCATTGACCCCTGGGAACCTCCCTTATCCCAGGTCCCCGTGACTTCCTAGAGATTCCCCTTGCCCCCAACCCCTGGTAGCTGCATATTACCCTTCATTCTCCTGCTCCTCTGAGACTCTCTCCTGTCTCTCTCCATACCTGATCCTGCCCCCTTAAAATTGATCCTGTTAAAAGAAATGCAGGGACAAAGATGGAGCTGAAGGAATGGCCAACAAATAATGGGCCAAACTTGAGGCCCATCCCATGGGCAAGAACCAATCCCTAATTTGATTGATATTCTGTTATGCTTGTAGACAGGAGCCTAGCATGGCTCTTCTCTGAGAGGCTCTATCCAGCAGCTGACTGAAACAGATGCAGAGACCCACAGCCAATTATTGAGCAAAGGTCACTCACTCATATTGAAGAGTTAGGGGAAGGATTGAAGGCCCTAAGGGGGATGGCAACTGCACAGGAAGACCAACAGAGTCAACTAACCTGGACCCCCAGGAGCTCCCAGAGACTGAGTGATCAACCAAAGAGCACATGTGGGCTGATCTGAGCATCCCTCCCTAGCACATTTGTAGCAGAGTACTGCCTTGCCTGGCCTCAGTGGGAAAGGACTTGATGTACCAGCGTGAAGGGATACCCAGGGATGGGGTGTCCTCTCAGAGGCGAAGGGGAGAGGCATAGGGGAGGAAATTTGAGAGGGGGGGCTGGGGGACAGCATTTGGGATGTATATAAATAAATATTTTTTTAAAAAATTAAAAAAAATAGAGCCATTGTCCTTTAGCACTGCCCCATCTCTCTGACCTCTCTTTAAGGCTTTCTTAAGTAAAAGGACAGTAAATAATGTTGGGTCAATACATCCTTAATTGAGTTTTGAGAGGTGGCAAGCATCACTGACTTTTACTGAGTAAAAGCTGGAATCTGTTCTGTAGTTGGGAGGTCAGCATCCACGTATGGGAAGCCAGTAAATGTCCACAGAGTAGCCATGACAGATGAGACAAAGACTATAGAGAGAAATCTGATATCCAGCTAAGCCGCAGTTGCTTAGGTTGGATTGGTTCTCTGAAATGAGTACATTGAGAAGTGTACGGTCACCAAGCAGGAACCTCAAGATTTCCACAAGTGACATAAATCAGTACTTTATTCCAAGAGCAATACAGGCATTGAGCTTGCTCTTTTAGAAGCTTCGTGAAGCATAAACCCAGTGACTATAATTCTCTTTTAGAGCGTTTGTTAGTATTGCTATGGAGATGGCTCAGTGGATAAAGTTGCTTGCTCTGCAAGCATGAAGATCTGAGATTGAATCCCCAACACTCTCTGAGGACTACCCATGCCTATAGCCCCAGGGGAGGCTGAGGGAGAGATCCCAAGATCTCACTGCCTTGCTTCCAGCTCAGCGAGAGACCCTGATTCAGAGCATTGAGGTGGAGAGCGATAAAGGAAGGCGCCACTAGTCTTCCTTCAGCTTCTGTGTGTGCACATAAGCGCATGAGGACACAGACACGCATGTCTGCAACTCACATATACATTCACAGCATTTGTTAGCATAACAAGATGTGGTGGTGCATACTTCTAATCCCAGTCCTCAGGAGGCAGAGACAGGAGGATTGTGCTTTTAAGTCCAGTATGGGCTACACAGTAAGTTCAGACCATCCAGGGCTATGGTGTGAGATGTTGTCTTAAACAAAGCATATGCTGACTACATATTTTCCAAAGCGCTACCTAGAGGTTCTGTCTCCATCGTCTTAGGCAGAGTTACAGGCCTATAATTGGGTAATGATTCCTTACTTACTCCATTTCTAGCTATGATGGGCTTCCCCACTACCCAGCAGCTCCCAAATGAAGGAGAAATTTAATTCACATGATTGTGAAGATTCTATAGTATTATAAACATAAACTAATAAGCCCTCAATGCTCCTGAGCCCTTGGCCAGTAAGTAGACTGCTCTCTCTCTCTCTCTCTCTCTCTCTCTCTCTCTCTCTCTCTCTCTCTCTCTCTCTCTCTCTCTGTGTGTGTGTGTGTGCTTCAAAATTTTTAAGGCATTAGGCATTACAATAAACATAGTACATTATCTACATTCCTGCCTTTTGTTCTTAAAATAAGAAATTTATTTTATGCAATCAAGAAGTCTCCCTTTCTACCAAAGGGACCAGAGGGAGTAAAATAGACAAAAACAGACAACAAGGAGAGGAAGGAAAACACAGACACTTTCCAACAAAATGTGTAGGCAGAAAGCTGAGAGAAAGAAGGAAATTTTGTAAATGGGCAGACATTGAGTGTTTTGGAGAGTCTAGCCTGCTGCAAAGAATTCCATGAATAAAATTCGGGGGCCTATAGACTTCAAATGACTGCCACACTGAGGATGGCAGGAAGCAATGGGCACTCTACTTATAAAACCATAGGCACCCAGCTTCATTCTTTCATGGCCATGTGCCGAGTCGCAGCTCAGAGGACACTGGGCTATTGTTGGCATTCCACCTTAATAGCCTCGTTTATACACTCATGAATCATAGCTTTCGTTTAGAGATAATGTGCTCTTAGAGATGAAGAAGGCCTGAATTCCTCCAAGTTGCTTCTCTAGTGAAGTCATATCCCACACATACGGCAAACTAGGATACTAGCTAGCTATGGCCTTCCAAAGGCCGGAAGTCTCAGTCCGGAGAGCCCGGATTCCCCGTGCCCCACCTTGGGTAGACTTCCTAAACCATAGCTGAAGCTCTTTCTCCCTTCTGTTCTCTGACTGCACTGACTCCTCATAAGCCGTGTTCTTTTGTTTTGTTTTGTTTTAGATTATTTCAGACTTGGCCCACTTAACATTCTCCCAACCTAATCTCTTTCTAAAATACAAAATTAGCCTTCTTCGTATTTGATGCCAAACTCAAACCCCTCGACTAACAGAAGATGTCTGTAGGACCTGGGCGTGGCCTTTCTCTAAAGCCCCTTTCCTGACTTTCCCATAGGTATGGTCTCCTTCCTGTGATTCTAGGTAGCGGTCTTTGAAGCTCATACCTCTCTGGCTTCTTACATACAAGCTTGAGTTTCTGTGTCTGGAATGCGTGAGTGTGACCTAATGATACACAGCCTTCAAAACTCAGAGTAAGTATTATATTCTTGGCCGAGTTTCTTCGTTTCACCTCTGTACCCCATAATCTGAGTTAGATGGCCCATCTTTACAATGCTGTAGGTCTGCATGCCACATCCTTTATCTTTCTCCATTACAATCGTGACTCTCTCTTCCTGACTTTTCCCCTGGCTGGATTACAAGAATTCCAGGGATGGAGATTATTGTCTTATAAATAAAAGAGGAAATTGTCCTCATAGGGGCCGTTTCAAAACAAAGATTTTCTGAAGTGAATTGTGGACTGCGGAGGTCTCTCATTACTTGCAGAGGAGGGAGGAAAAATGACTTTGTAAGAATCACAAGATGACTTGGGGAGCGCATCGGAAAGGGACTTTTATCTGACCTATCAGCGAGGAGTTTTGTTAGGATGATATCATAGTTCAATACATTTATAAAGTAAACGAAGGGGGCATAGCTGTCTGGAGAACAAGGGAAAAGCGATAAACTAGTGTTGCAGAAGTGACATTTATACTGATTCTTGAAAGATGAATAAAAGCTTTCTGGGTGACTGTATGCCTTCTTTCTCATTTGCATAAATTAAGATAACACTAAATTAAGTACATTAGGAAATTTGATTCATGTAGAAAACTTGGGCTAAAAGGTAGTCTAATGAGCACATTTATCTGTAATATACATGGACATAATGTTTTGCGTGCCTGCTTAATTACGGCTTGTTTACCACACAGCAAATCACTTGCTTGCCGTAAATAAACCACTTCTAATTTAACTTTATCCCAGGCTACATAAATCCAATTAAACTGCAGTTCTTACTAGGAAAACTGTTTTCAAGACTTAATAGAGTTGCTTTAAAAATGAATTTCCTGATAATCTGTACACTGTGTGAACAATAGACAAATGAGCAGGAGCTGACTCGAGCTTAAGAGATTTGCATGTTTGGTTCCTCCCTTTCAGTCTTCAGGGTCAGGCATTTGAATATGACTTCCTAGTGTCTGGTGTGATGACAAGAAAAACACATATGTTAATATTTGAGACCTCTGAGCACTGTTAAGTCAGGATCTTAACTTTTGAAATCTACTTTTATATATAGAAAAGCTAAAGGCAAGAGAAATTGAAATAAATAATAATAATACAATGAACACCCACATTATGAAGCTTAATAAGATAGCTACATTGTGAAATGTTTATGGATGCTGATGAGCACTGTAAGTGGGCTCTTATAGATACTCTCATGCTGAGGCCTACATTGAGGGCATTATGTAAAGCCAAGCACCTTTGTCACCATTTGGCCAGAACAAAGCTGCAGGGAAAAGGAGGTCACCTGTAATCATCGGATATTTTAACTGAATCTTCCTAGCATATCACCAGAGGGGTTGCTATTTCGTTATTTATATTTCCTTTCTTGGCTTACCTTGGCTTTCAGGATCTCAAGAAATGGAGGGAAGCTGTCCTCAGAGGAGCCATTTTGAAGGAAAGATTTTCTGAAGTGAATTGTGGACTGCAGAAGTTTTAGATTGTCTGCAGAGGAGGGAGGAAGAATGACTTTGTGAGAATCACAAGGTTACCCGGGGTGCACATTGGAAAGGGACTTTTATCTGGACTTATCAGCAAGGAGTTTTTAGAATAATGTTGTAGCTCAATATAAATACAAAACGAGTGAAAATTAACCTTCCCTTGAACTATGTGGACTATAGAGTTCATTATTTTTTAAAATATTCACAGATATGCTGCTTTGAGATAAAAGATGTTTCTAGGAAAGGTACTGCACGACTTTGGCTCTTTGTGAATTAAATCATGCTTTTTTATTTCTGACTCTGGGATATACTAGGTTGGAATATGTTGGGGGAGATTGACTGTATAGTCACTGTGTCCAAGTATGTACTTTCAGCCATAATTTAATAATATTGGGAAGATAAACTCCAGGCTTAGATATGTGTCGTACTGTTTCTTGATAATGTGTGGTGTAGGTAAAAAAATAATTTGTGTGAGAATAGTGGAAAACATTTGGCTGTAGTATTTATGATTGCTTGCATAGGTTTAAAAAAATTGAAAATCCAATGTGTGAAGGCAAGATGTAGCCTGGCACATGGTCACCCTTGCTCATGAAATATGCGAGAACTTTGGAATCCCTGATTACTTGTGTTAATTTTTCAACAACCCAAGAGCACTAAGGACCCAGAGAATGTCATGAAGGGTTGCATGAACTCCTAACAACTCTGAAAAACTGGGGAGTCTGTCCAGGTAACCTTTATCACATTATCTAGTATGAAACCATCCTACTAAAATTTGTTTAGCTGACCATGCGGTGCAAGAGGCCAGCATAATGATGTTAGAAATTCCACTCTAATAGTAAATCACTTAGCTGAAACAGAAGTATACCTATGAACAAGAATAGGGTTTTTTAAAAAAATATCCTTTGATAAGTTAATGTCTTAATCAATTAGAACAGAAGTTGAAATCTTGGGGGGAGTTGAGAGCATCACCTGGTGATCCCTTAGCCAAGTTGTCAGTCACGTTCCTTACACACACCAAATAAGGAGAATATGGACTATTTGATGATATGTTCAAGATGGCATCTTCAAAGTTTTCCAGGATCAGGAGCCTGTGAATGAGATGAGAACATGTGATCAGGCCTCGGAAAATGGAAGCAAAGTCATTTAAACTGCAATTTTTTTGGCCTGGGTACCAAAACTGCTATGAAATTGGATCCCCTTCTTCACCAAGCCCTGCTGTACAGAGGCAGTACACACTGCCTGTACACATCTCTGTGGTTTCTTTCATAACTGGCTATTGTTACATTTTAAGTGGCAAAGAGGGAGTAAATGCTAATGCCTGCTTGCAAGACATAGGCATTGAATTATGGTGAACAATAGGCAAAATAACTAATAACAGGTTCCATCAGATACTAACTTGTATTTTATCAAAATGCTAATAGGTAAGACCTCTCTTAGCACAGCTAGTAATATAGGAAAAAGCACTGATATTAAAGAAGCCTCGGAATGTTTAAATGTGGGCTAACAACTCTGGATCCCGAAGGAACATTAAAAAGAAATAAAGCGATGCTAGGAAAAGTCTCCGACTTGGCAGCAAGAACACACTTTATTGGTCATAAGAGTAATTTTTAATTATAATTCCCGTCGTACACATTTTTTCTTTTTAATATTTTTCTGGTGATAGGGATTGAATCCAGTGCCTTCTGCAGGCCAGGCAAGGGCTCTATCATTGAGCTACCAGCCCAGACTTCTACATTTTTCCACTTATTTATTGTGGAGGAGTAAGAAGAGCAAATTTCACAGAACGTGTAAAGAAAGAAAATTTGCTGCATTTGGCTCTGTCATTCCATCGTGGAGGTCCCAGGGGTAGGACTAGGGTCACCAGTTTGCGCAGCAAAGACCTTTCCCCACTGAGCCATTCTAAGGGACCACAATGTTTGTTTTAAAGCACTGATTCTAAAAGCTATTGTTTAGGTATTTCCTTGACTAGAGACAGTGGAAAACGCCATGTTTGCTTGCCTTAGATCTCTAAGCTTTCAACACTTAGCTTTATCATTTATCAACGCCTCCACGTAGGTAATCAATGCCATTTATCAATTGACAAATAAAGGGCAGGGAGTATGGGTTTAGACTAATGTGTATAGCCCAAATAAAAGGAACCATCTATCAGCTGCATTTCCAAACGAAATCACCTTATAATTAATAATAACCTGACAGTAGGATTGCTAACAATGCCAACTTCTTTGTATAGGTTAGCTGTAGAACACTGAATCATGCCTGCATGCAGATGAGTTTAATGGACTGTCTCTCAGTCCACGGTTTGCCAGCTAAGGTCATAAAAATCAGGCAAGAAAGGAAGAAAGGAAAAAATGTAGGAAGAAAGAAAAGAAGGAAGGAAAGAAGGGGAGAGGAACAAAGGGAGGAAGGAAAGAGAGAGAAGGGGAGAGAGATAGATGATCGAGAGATGATAGATAGATAGATAGATAGATAGATAGATAGATAGATAGATAGATAGATAGATAGACAGATAGATAGATAGGTAGATGAAGAAAGGAGATGATATGTGACAATATTAATGGAAATTGAAAGGCATGTTAAAAGATGCTAAGGATAAAAAAAAGTCAAGATTTAGGGACACAAAATGCCAAACAAGAGAGCAACAGAATTATGGAACAAAGGGAGGAAGGAAAGAGAGAGAAGGGGAGAGAGATAGAT
>NC_034594.1:49945337-49949297 GCF_900095145.1 Mus pahari
GAAATAGGAAGGCATGTTAAAAGATGCTAAGAATAAAAAAATGTCAAGATTTAGGGACACAAAATGCCAAACAAGAGAGCAACAGAATTATGGAAACCACCGAGTGTACGTATTATTTTGGGAGGAGAGTTATCCATTTATTTCTTTTCTTTGTAGTAACACGTGTAGATTTCAAGATAAGCATGCCCCTGGTGCACATTTTGGAGAAATGACCCGTTTAAATGTGTACTCCATCCTTTCTGACCAGAAAAGACTACCGAGCACTTACGTTTTTGTGAGCACTGAGTAGGTACATTCATCTGTAAAGGAGACATGGGACGCTACAGAGATATTAGCCATTGAACCTGTCTGCCAACGGGGCATCTCTGGATGGCTTCTTGTGCACTGGTTCCAGTAGGAAGATTCTCATGGCTCTAACCTTCCTGCACCTTCCCTCTCTCTGTTTCCCACTGCAGGATATACAACACTGTAGAGCCAGCTCTCTCAGGCAGCAGTGTTCAGTAGCAAAATGTTGGCCCTAACCTCCCACAGTAGGTGAACCGGAAATGACCCAGAGGAACCATATAACCCTCCCCTTTACTTTTGTAGGAAGCACTCATATCAACTTTTAAAATGCTTTAATGTATGCAAAATTTTAGATGGCTTATACACGCTGTGAATCCTTTAAATGACTAATTTAAAATCCTTCATACGAAATCCTTTCTTCACCCAAGTGCCTACAATAAAAGGTAGGGTATGGATAAAACCACACATGTGTGCGCGCGTGCACAGGAGTGCACACGCACATACATTTTAGAAAGACATTAGAACATGAATACTAGTGCAAAGCTATAAGACGAGTGGTATCGAGTAGCTGTCACTAGAGAAAGCTAAGCCAAAAGCCTTTTGGTCTTGTGCCGTGGTGTGATTATTTTAAAATGGAAATGGAAAGAACGTCTAAAGAATCTCCTTAATTTCATCCATCACAACAAGACTCGTCTTATGGGTATTGAATTCCCTCTAAAAAGCTGACAGCGACTGCTGAGGGATTTGCAAGACAGAAGTGCTGAGTGCTGTCAGTGTTACGCATGCCTGTAGGCTCTGACAGGGAGAGCTGCTATCAGCAACAAGCATCCACTGTGTCAGTTTAAAGAGGTTTTTTTTTTTTTAAAGTTATTATTAAATATAATGGTTATCTAGGGAAGATATCAAAAGGCTCAGTTATCTGAAGCATAGTAACTAAAGTGAGACGGTCCAAGAATTCTTTGAGGGAAGCACCTGGGTCAGCCAGCACGGAGGACAGAAGTGGGGCCAGGAGAAACTGGAAGTGGATTTTACCCAGAATTTACCTGTACTTAGAGACCTTTCCATTAAATTCGATCTTAGAAAAACAGAATGGTTAAAATAAGTATTTTTGGTTGTTAATTTATTTTATTTTAAATGATGTGCAAAAACCAAGAGCAGGCCCATTTATGAGATGCAATGCAATACTTCAGTATGTACACACTATATAACGTTTAAACGGTTTTAAGTATATTTCTCAATCATTTATTATTTCTTCAAGACAAAAATCATTCAAAATCCTTTTCTCTAGCCTTTAAAAATATTTTATTTATGCTGGATATGATAGCATATATGTTTAATCCTAGAACTCTGAACACAGAAGCAGGCCATCCTTGTCTAGATGGCAAGGTATAGACCAACCAAAGCTACATGAGACCTATCTCATTTTGTAAGATTTTTTTTATGTGCATAGATGTTTTGCTTGTGTGCATATCTATGCACTATGTGTGTGCAGGTCTTGTGGCAGCCAGAAGAGGGCGTTGTCTTCTCTGGGATTGGCAGTAGCAATGCATGTGAGTTTCCATACGAATGCTGGGAGCAGAACCTAGGTCCTCCAAAAGAGCAGCCAGTCCTCTTTCACTGCTGAGCCATCCCTCCAACCCATGCATAGCAAGCACATCACTGCTCTCTCTAGTCAGTTCACTAAGCAACTACACTGTGGAACTTCATGTCCCTTCCCTAACTATGTCTTGGTACCAGTGAGCAACCTCTCCTCACCTCTTTATTCTTCAATTTTTAATTGTGCAAATTTCTCCTAGTTACAGCAATATATTTGGTGTGACTAAATTCTTGGAACCACAGTAGCATGATTTATCAAGCTAAAGCAACCTTGACCCACAAGAGCAACTAGACTCTAAATTTACCTAAGTTAGCTATACCAGCGAACGGCTTGCATTCCCTGTCCTAATAATGAGTTCCTTCAAAATCTGCTCACGCTTGTAGTCTTTAGACACCATGGTGACTGCTGTCATTTCCTAGGGAAGTCCAAAATTAAATGATTTGTAATCTTTTTTTCCCCCTGCTATGTGAACATTACTGAGAGCAGACAAAATTTGCATTATCTTGATTAGGCTCTAAGAACATTTTGACTCTTTAAAACTCCAAAGAAATAGCAATGTAAAAATTCTGGGTGTTGCTCTGGCCTGAATATTGAATTCTATATATCGACACTCTAGCTGCCAAGGTGATGATGTCCTTAGAAAGTCGGTCTTTGGGGACAAAACTCTTATGAAGAGGATTGGTAGCCTATTTAAAAAAAAAATGGCTTTGGTGCCAGGCAGTGGTGGTGCACGCCTTTAATTCCAGCACTCGGGAGACAGAGGCAGGAGAATTTCTGAGTTCAAAGCCAGCCTGGTCTACAGAGTGAGTTCCAGGATAGCCAGGGCTATACAGAGAAACCCTGTCTCAAAAAAACACAGAAAAATAAAGGGGGGGAGGCTTGGAAGGAAGGTGTCCATTATGATCTGGAAAGGAGGCTCTTCTGAGACATCAAATCTGCTTCCACCTGATGCTAGGCTTACCCAGAAGTATGAAAAACAAGTCTCCATCATTAATCAGCTGCCCTGTCTGTGGTATTTTGCTACAGGAACTGGACAGCTTAAGACAGATGCTTATGTATTTTTCATGGAAAAAGACCTTATGAATCTGGAAACAAGTGCCCACAAGGCTCTCCTCACAGGCACAAGAAAACCCTTCCTGACTTGGCAGAGTACATCTCAGAACTGGAAAAGAGCTCCTCGTGCTGTGTTATCAAACCTGTATTGAGTAATGTACCCAAATTAGTTTCAACTTTACTACAGTTTGATAATGCCCTTTGATGCAGCATGGTTTTCCGTGCTGATAAGATATGGAGGCTTATGAGAGGCTTTGTTTATTCAGCCAGTTAGCCCACAATCTGGAAACACAACTTACTGGGCAGCCAGACTGCTCGGGGACAGTGTCTGCTTGTCATCATCACTCCACGTGTGCGTTGAATTGTCACCTACAAGAATAATACATAGGTCAACATAGAACATGTTTGTTCAAAGATACTCACAAAAAAAATGCCATAAGTCAAATTAATAGTGGAAAAAGAAGGTGCATTTTTTTTTACAAATGCTATTCATTTTCTTTTTGTTAGAAATATGTAAGGTGTTGGTAGGAAACAGCGTCTGTTGATTAAAATAATCCCAGTTTATTTGTTTTTCGTTCCCACATCAGACCATATTTTATCCCAAGGCCCGATTTCACAGGTGACTTTCAAATACCATAATGAAGATTGAGCACCAAGCAATTTGTTAATCAAATGAGACCACTTTCAGTATAATGGATTGTTTTCTCTGTTGCACTTCCCCTGCTCCCCATCCCCAGACAATTCAGATGTAGACCTAGGAAAATTTTGCCCTCACTAATCTGTACTTTATTTCAAAAAGAGCAGGCAGTGCTCACTGCATGCAGCTATGAAGAAGCACTGGTCAATGTAAATAGGATTGTGCAGTCATTATCTCAAACAAGAAGCTGTGTTGGGGATGGAGGGTGCAGAGCGGGCGGGGGTGATCAGGACTACTAAACTGGTTGCATCTGGACATAGTACTACCGGAAGATCCAGCAATACCTCTTCTAGGTATATACCCAGAAGATGTTCCAACTGGTAATAAG
>NC_034594.1:49950042-49952079 GCF_900095145.1 Mus pahari
AGAGAGAGAGAGAGAGAGAGAGAGAGAGAGAGAGAGAGAGAGAGAGAGAAACTGTAGTAACCTCTGAAATTTGTGCCCTGAAGTTAAAAAAAAAAAAAAAAAGTCCATGATTCTGCTTGTTATGTAAGTTGAATGATAAAGAGAAAGTAGGTGTAGAAACAACATGAAAACTGGAAATGAAAAGTTCCTTAAGCCGTCACAGCATAAATGAAAACACTAACTGCATTAGGCCACCTTGCTTGGGAAGAGTAACAGCTTCCTTTTCAGATGCTGCTCACCGTGAGCCAGGATGCTAAGGTGCTGCCATGTTTTAGCAGTAGCCTCGCTGTTTTCAATAGGATATTGTATTAGCCACTTTAATGGCTCTTCCATTGTTTCTAGGTCATGCACCCTCCAGTCTTCGAATGCTGCCCTTGTGCAAAGCTATGCAGAGATTCATGCTGTTTAAATGTTTTCTGTCGTGTTGAAATAAATGTATAGGTAAAATAAATATCCCGGAATTTAATACTCGCCCCCGCCCACTTCCTGAATTGTTCATGTCTATGTTGACCTGGCCTCTAGTAACTGCCAGAATGGCCTTTTCAGCTTTCCTGTTCAGTGGAGTGAAATTTTCCGAGATTTATCCAAAGGGCAGTTGAATATTATTATTCTCCTTATAGAACATGGACAATCAAGTTAAAAGGCCAGCAACAAAGACACCCATAATAAATACACGTGATCAGTATTAGTAATAACATTACTCTTTGATACTTAAATATTGAAAAATCAAGGCCAGAAATCTATTTAGTTTTATGATTTTTCAGTAGAAATGTTTGCGGAACTATTTTTTCCAAGGTCCATGGTGCTCATGTTGAAGGTGCGTGTGAGGCGACCAGAAACTTGGCCGGCATTTGTACACACTCTGAGTTTATAGAGTTTCTCTTTTCCCTCAGGCCATAAAAGTGACTCACCAACAGAAATTAACTTCATGTTATCACTGAGGCTTAAGTAGGAACTTAAATAGAAAGCTTTCCCTCTGTCCACTGAAGGCTATAAGGTACTTTGGAAGAAATATTCTTATCAGTGGACCAAACAGACCAAAATGAATGGGAAAATATTAAAGCCATTAAAAAGCAAGATTTTTACTTCTTTGACTTCTGTTGGGTTAGGCATGTGTAAAATGGTATCCACAGACATCTAGATAACACTCTACATTGGTAAAGTTTGTTTTTTTAATTATTATTACTATGGGAGAGTAGCATACAAAGAAAGGGGTTTCATGGCGATGTTTTCTACTTTTTTTCTATTTCTATTTTCTATTTAATTGATTTCTCAGGCGTTCTACAGAATGAGTGTTGAGATCAGAAGTCAACTTTGAGAGTTGAATTTCAACCTCTTGTGACTCTCAGACTGAACACATATCATCATTCTTACCCACTGAGCCACCTTGCTGTGACACTGTCATGTAATACATGCGCACATATATAATGTATGCATGTATGTATGTGTATGTATATGTGTATGAATGTATGTATGCATATATGTATGTGTGTATGTATATATAGATGTTTATGTATATGTGTGTCATGTTGTGTATGTATGTATATATGTGCGTATATATGTGTATATGTGTATGCATGTTTTATATGTATGTGTGTATGTGTATGCATGTATGTATATGTATGTATAGATATGTTTATATATGTGTGTGTGTTATGTTGTGTATGTATGTATATGTGTATGCATGTTGTATATGTATGTGTGTATGTGTATATGTATATGTATATGTACGCATATATGTATATTGTCATATTTTGTCCTTATTTGCCCCCCACTGCCTTACTCCATTCTCTTCTTTCTCCTGCTTGCTGAACCTCTTCATCCTTCCAAAAAGTCACCTTCTGCTTCTATGATACATACATTCCACTACTCTCTCTCATTTTCCATCCCTACCTTTATATTCTTTCTTTCTTTTCATTGTCTCCTTTTTAATTTTCTTCCTATTTGTATTAGTCAGGGTTCTCTAGAGTCACAGAATTTGCAGATAGTCTCTATATA
>NC_034594.1:49954679-49981234 GCF_900095145.1 Mus pahari
CATACCAAGATCCAGATCAGAAACTTCTATCTCCCAGTCTCCAGATTAGGTTCACTGGTGAGCCTTCAAATTCTGGATTGTAGTTCATTTCAAATATAGTCAAGTTGACAACCAGGAATAGCCACTACACTATTTATCATCTGTTTATCTATCTAAACTTAAATGTGGATTCAATAGATAATAGTAAACCTGGTATTTGTCTTTCCAAGCCTGGCTTACTTCGCTTAACATAATCCCTTGCTTCATTTATTTTCCTGAAATTTTCATAATTTTATTGTTCTTAACCCCCTAAAGTTTCACTGTGGATATATGTGTTATATTCATTATCTATTCTTGTGTTGGTGGGCATCTAGCCCATCTGTATACCGTGGGGTGTGATGCATAATATGAGATTAAGCATGGATGTGCAAAGACACTTGTGCTATGCTGGCACTAAGCCGGAAAGCATTACTTTGCTTTAATAATCAACTTTTACTTTCTTACTTATTACTACACATGTATACAGTATATTTGTGAACGTTGGTATATGTGTGTGTGTGTGTGTGTGTGTGCCATAACACACTGGGAAGTGATCAGGTTATCAAAGCAAGTGACTCCCCCCCCCCCACGGCAATCTTGCCCACCCTGTTCTCTATATTAAAATACTTTTTCACTGGATTTTTGACTTTGCAAAGAAGTACATACTCATAAGTCACAAAAGTGACCTCTGCTCCTGAAACTCAGTCTTCATAAAAGGAAGCACTGAGCATTGGTAATCCAGGGACCCCAGGTCAGGCAGGGTACAGAACTTAGACACCTTGCTACAAAGATAGGCGACAATGGTATCTCCATGTCTTCCTGGCTGATATGGAGGCTTCCAAAGGTACACTACGTGTATTTCTAATTCAGTCTGGATTAGAAGCATGGGCTAAGGAGCAGAAAGTCTGGCTGTATCAGACTTTGTAGGATACTAGAACATGACTCTGAAACTCGTCATGTGGGAAGAAGTGCAGCATGGCATGTCACACTCCATCAGTAGCTGAATAGAAGTTGTGCAGTCTGATTGTGGCAGGCACTGATGCGTTCTGCTGAGAAACTGTATCCCAGTATGTCTGAAAGGATGCATGACTGGAGTCACCTATAAAGAGCTTAAGGAACCTGGCTTTGGGAACAGATAGGTCCAGGGTCCACTCTAAGATTGGCCTCTTGCTGGCAGAGTAACACACATGGCAAGCCAGCTGTGGAGTGGGTAATATCTCAGAATTGTTTTGATAATAAAATCACTTAGCATTGACACAGAAAGTACTATTATTCTCTTCCTTTTTGAGGTTGCTTCTGTAAGGGCTGCAGAAGACAAGCAGCTCTACTATGAGTCACCACATCGCTGTGCCTTACGGCAACACAACACTTAGGGAACAAGTACATACCCTTCAAATATAAGACTAGATACCACCAAGACTGTGGTCAGGCCAGGGTGGCAAGTGGTCACTGTGGTCAGAGACTCTCGTGTAGATAAGAGTTAGCATCACTGGCTTGAATCTGAGTTTCCTGAAGGGTTCCCAGGAATACCTGTGCAGACCTCTCAAAGGCCATGAGGTTTCTGTCCAAGCAGGGATTAATGACAAAAGAAAGAGAGGGGAATGGATTTGTGCTGCTTCCCTCAGACTGATGACCTCACTCATGCTTAGATTTAATGACAGAGAGGGATTAAGTACATCCAACTGTGCAGATAAAAATAACTTTTTCCGGCTGCATTTCCGTGTTACCTTGATCACCCAATTGCATGTTTTAACACTTAACATTTTCTAGATCATTAACATAGTCATAGATATAAATCTTGACCACTGTTAAATATGGAAATACAGAAAACTGAATTACATCATTCACCAGAAAAGTGTTTTGCTGTCACACTAGTAGGAAATATTGTTTACTTTTGGCTTATGAAGCACAGATATGCTTTTGTTTTCTGGGGAGAAAAACCTTGAGTTGATCACTCTGCTTTATATTATTTATATTATTATTATTATTATTAATTATATTATTTTATTATCATTAATTTAAGATGTAAGTCTGAAGATTAAAAAAGAGAATGATCATAGAAACATGAAGTCCTCAAGTCTTTAAAATGCAAATATTAAAAAAGAAAAACACTGCCTAGTTCTCTGGCCTAGACTTTTAAGAGAGTCAACCTCTCGTGGTGTTCATAAAAACATTAGTGTTAGAGACAATCAACCATGCACATGAGTCATTAATTCTGTAACTGTAGATAGGAAACGTCTCTTGGTCAGCAAAAGCTGGTATATAAGTATGTCGGACTCTGCACTGAGAATTCTTCCCAGGCGTCTAACACCTGCCTTTCTTAAGGTGACTGAGGAACAGTCGACTTTTTGTCTGAAGCTCGCAGTATGCTTACTTTAGAATCCAAAAGCAGAAGGCTACTTGTTTAAAAACCGGCAAATGCAGACAAGAAAGCATAATTCTGAATTCATTCAGAAGAGGTAAATGTTAGCCTGTGTTTGCTTCGGCAGCGGGGATTTGGGTCTCACCACTCTAAACCTTTGTGTGTGCCTGCGTGTGTCCACCCGACCGTCTCCATGTGGTTTCTAGGTAATGACATTCCAGATATTCAAAGGTGACATTTTCAACTCATGCAACATGCTTTCTTTTGTCTTCCTGGAGGTGATTGACTTTTACTGATAGGTAATTTATGCTATGATAACTATCATGCATTTTCAAGAGGTTGAATGAGCATATATTTTTACCATTGAAACATTATTTCTGATTTTTTTTTAATTTGAAGAAAGATATGAGGGTGCATGCCAGGTGTGGTGGCACACACCTTTAACCCCAGCACTTTGAAGGAGGAGGCAGGTGATCTCTGTGAATTCAAGACCAGCTTGGTCTATATAGTTAGTGATTTCCAGAGCTACATAGTGAGAACCTGTCTCAAAAAGCAAGCAAGCAAACAAACAAAAACAAAAACAAACAAACAAAAAAAGGACACAAATCTTATAATTCACTTTAGGCTTTTGTTCCAAAGTGTGATAATATAAATCCATTATATTATATGTGTTTACTATATGATATTCATTTTCTGTTCTACACATAAACATGATTTTGTACAGTAAGAGAGCTCGTGTTTACATATAAAGAAAACTTAGCAATTCATCTTTTGGGTCATAGCTTCCTTTCTTTACATTTCCCTGTGTGTGTGTGTGTGTGTGTGTGTGTGTGTGTGTGTGTGTGTGTGNTGTGTGTGTGTGTGTGTGTGTGTGTGTGTGTGTGTGTGTGTGTGTACGTGATTGCATCAGCTGTATTCAGCTTCATTTTTCTGATGGGATTTGTGATGCTGTGTTAATACAGCAAAATAGAAATGCTATACCTTGCGCTGGGGAGTCCAGAGTGTTCAGCAGATGTTTAACGGACTTCTGGAGGGTGCTGAATCCTTCATCGGTTTGAACACGTGGGTAAACCTTCTGCACTACCAGCAGCACCCTAATGAGTGGAGAAACAAATTAAAAGCCAGTTGTGTATCAAGGCTCACAGACAGAAACAAAAGGTTATTCAAGGAGAAAATGGCTACAGTATAGAAAATGATTCTTATAAAAGACAAGATGCTGCTTTTGTAATTTAATTACTTCATTGTCTATTCATGCACAAAATCCCCCAACACTGTTCTTGAACCAGAACAGAGAACTTAATGTTTCCAGAATTATAAAGATTTGTACTCAAGGTCCCTGAAATGAGGGAGCAAAGGTCCTATCAGGCGTTTTGTTTTTGTTTTTCCTGTTAAGAATTATAAACAAGTGGGTTCAGCAGCCCACGGTGAAATGAAACATTCTTTTTTTTTTTTTAACTAAAGGAAAAAAATAAATACTAGAAAACTATTTTTGTTAGAAATCAATCTTAGATCCGGTTTCAGGAGAAATTATATAAGCATGTTGTAGTGGCTATTCCTGACTAATACACGTGTCATATATATGAATATTTTGCTAAAGAAATGATAATTTTTAAAGCAGATCTCATGCTAATTAAAGACTGTATTCTGTCCCCCTGTATAAGTGGCCCACAGGCACTACTCCAAATGCAGCTCAGACTTAATTTCCAAACACCCCACACTGGCTTTCTGCAAGTTATATAATCAATAAAACAGGAAGTCCACACTGGGGACACACTGTTGTTTTGTTTTGTTTTGTTTTTTCCCCCAAAAAGCAATTCACTTTTGCTTGAGTTTCTTCCCCACCTCCAACAACTAATTATTCAAGAAATATCCTTTTGTCTCTTTATGGTCATTAGTGCATTTCTAAACGAGACTTGGCTACTGCATGAGGCTGTTGGAATCTCACAAATACAGTGATTTATATCAGCAATCAGAGCCCAGTCAGCATTTTGACATGAGTAACAGGTACCTTTACCCCTGAGTCCCCTTGTTGGTTCCCAGTGCTTTGAGTACAAAAGACCACTGCCAACCACTTGCCACTGCAGAACTAATACAGCCTAAGTCAGTCACTACTTTTTCCTTATCCAGTATCTCACTGGGAAGCTGAAATTTTTCTCCTGCACTAGATCCAGTATTTGAGTAGGGAGGACCTGCACATTCTACAGTATTTTTGGAATCATTAACACTTTAAAGATGTTAGTCTTAACACCCTAGGTATGAATGAAACATAAATTGTGAGTATCTCTTAGGTAATTTCTAGCATAATATATAAATCTATATGCATGTTTATACAATATATAAAAAACAAATATACATAAATTATGTGTGCATATATTTAAAAAATTTGGTTCTCCGATGCTTCCATGAAACTAATTTGATTTGTTTTGCCTTTTCACATGGATACCGTTTAAAAAGTTAAATAACTGGCCAGGCCTTTAATCCCAGCACTCAGGAGGCAGAGGCAAGCTGGGCTCTATAAGTTCAAGGCAAGTGTGGTCCAAAGAGTTAGTTCCAGGACAGCCAAAGCTACACAGAGGGAAAGTTTAGTAACTTACCAAGGTTACCTGGTTAGTAATAAGCAGAGCTGGTTTGGCTAATTTTAAAGTCTACTTTAGCATAAAAACTGCACCAATGTGGCGGGGAGGAGGAACATAGACCATTTATGCACAGAACCGCAGACACTGCTGCCTTATTACCCCAGGTGTGCTTGGAGTGTTCAGACACAGGATGGTGGCTGTATTTTGTTCTCTTCTGCTTTCTCTGTGTAACAGTCAACATTTGGGACGTTTTATATTTGCTCTAAGATCCTTGTCATTTGCATTGAGTCTTCAGTAGTATAATTCTAGACTACTGAGAATCGCCTGGTTCTCTGAGTTGTCTCTGAACTCTGGTAACCATGGACACCGGCTGAATGGGCTTCAGATTGTATTGATTTCAGCTAATTTGCAGCCAATCTAGCTAGTTAGCTTAACATCTCAATTTATTGTTTCAAACTGAAGGGCTGAGCACTTGTCAATCTAACGATGACAGCCAGCATCATTGTTACTAATATTATTAATAAACTGTCAGCAAGCTGAATTTATTTTTTTATTAGATATTTTCTTCATTTACGTTTTAAATGCTATCCTGAAAGTCCCCTATATCCTCCCCCTACCCTGCTCCCCAACCACCCATTCCCACTGAATTTATTTTTAGCAAACTCAAACACTAGTGATGCGGGCTCTCATCTTCTCTGAAGTACGTTGAGCCATGGATCAAAATATATTTCATAGATTTTTTTATTAATCATATAAAAGGGAAATTATTCAAAACAAGTCACTTTCTTCATAAAGATTTTTTTTTAAGGTTCATGACTCATATCCCAGTGTAACCTTTTCCTCATGAAATGTGAGAATCATGTAGAGTCTTTCATAGACCCTTTAGATATTGCTCATTTTTGCTAATTGCTATTGTAATCTTAACAGCATAATCTAATACTGAAGATTTTTAATATACAGATTACAATTGAAAAAGACAAGCAGAAGAAGAAAGTGAAACTTTCTGGTGGCTACTTGTCACTTTGTTTTGTGCAACAAAGAGTGACATTCAGCATTCAGTATTCAACATAAAAATTTGTAGAACATTTAAAATCTTTTATTGTACTGTACCTTCAAACTTGACATGTGTTTTATACTAACACAGTAGGCACATCAATGTGGATTCACTGTTAGCGTAAATCTCTGCACTATATTGTTTTTTTTTCATTTTCAAGTAAAAGTATATGTTTTTAAAAATCAGGAAGTGGATGAAACCCGAGCATATTGTTGCTAGAAGATATTGCTTCTTTATAGAACCATTCTGCATGTAGTATGATGTATAAGAAAGAGAGGGAGACCAATTGTGGGGACCCATGTATGAGTCTGTAATTGTACACATCCAAGGACATAGCAATGGGGACCAGAAGAAGATTTTAGCATGTCTCCCCCCATCATTCTACCATATTTCAGTGAAACTTACCGAACTTCCAAATTTCTTACTGAACTAAATTCAGCCAGGCTGACTCCTGGAATACACTTATCCTCCCCCAGAGATGAAATTATAGGTATACACAGCCATCTCAACATGTTTATGTGAGGGATTTGAACTCAGGTCTTTACTCTTGTACAGCAAGGTTTTTTTTTTCCCCCCACTGAGCCATCTCCCCAGATCTGAAAAGAATTATTTTTTTAAAGGGATAATTTAGTGTAGGGATGAATTCAATGTTTTCTAGCTAAAGACTGATCAGCTTCAAGATGCTATGCACTGGCCACATACAGCTGTTGAAACTTAACACATTGGCCTTCCCCTTTGAAGATTTTTTTTTTTTTTTTTGTGAAAGAGAGTATTATGTGCACATTAGTGAAGGTGTCCCTGGAGACCAGAGGAAGGTGTTGGATCTTCTGGAATTGGAGTCATAGTCGTTGTGAACTGCCTGGCAGGGTACTGGGACTTGAACTTAGGCCCTCTGCAAGAGAAGTATGTACTCTTAACCTCTGAGCCATCTCCCCAGCTCCAGGCTATTGCCATTCTCAATTGAGATGCTTTGCCCTGTGTTTAAATTCCATTAAAACTTCGAGAATTTTGAAGAAGTAAAGCCACACGTTCAAGATGTTCCAAACTCATTTAAAAGTTTTCTAGTAACTAAATTAAGTAAAAGTTTTAAAATTTTAAATTAAGGCTGTTGTCAGTTCCTCTGTCACCCTGGCGCATGCCAAGTATTCAGAACCCTCACTGATCGTGATATCATAATAAAAATAACAAATACATAAATCAACAGAAACTTACCAGATCATTAAGGAAACAATGTTGCTTAATTGGATCAAAGTCAAATGCCACTCTCTTGTAAAGGCAAGGAACAGAGTAGGAGGAAAAACTTATAAACCATGTATCTGCTTAAGAAAAAATTTAAATCCATGTAGCCATATATGCCAAACAATGTTATCTCCACCTGTGCTAGCTAGTCTTCCGTCATCTT
Organism: Mus pahari; assembly: GCF_900095145.1. NCBI lineage: Eukaryota > Metazoa > Chordata > Mammalia > Rodentia > Muridae > Mus > Mus pahari. The sequence goes on from NC_034594.1 coordinate 49,962,092, forward strand.
AACAGACAGAATCTTATAAGAGGAGAGAACCTCAACTGAGAAAATGTTTCCATAGCATCCTGCTGTAAAGCTTTTTTTTTTTTTTTTTTTTTTTTTTTTTTTTTTTTTTTTTTGGTGATTGATGAGGGAGGGTCCTGTCCATTGTGGTTGGTGCCAGTCCTGGGCTGGTAGTTCTAGGTTCTATAAGGAAGCAGGATGAGCAAGCCATGAACAGCAAGTAAGTAGCACCCATCCATGGCCTCTCTATTAGTTCCTGCCTCCAGGAACCTGCCATTTGTGTTTCTGTCTTGACTTCCTCCAATAATGAACTATGATGTGGAAGTGTAAGCTGAATAAGCCCTTTTCTCTCCAACTTGCTTTTGGGTTATGATGTTTCATCCCAGCAATAGGAACCCCAACTAAGGCATCGTTTGTTGACTTAGAAAGACCATATAAGGGAAATCAATCCCATTGAGGTGACTAGACTGAGTGAAAGGGGCTATTTTATATTGAATGCTACAAACCCCACTGAGACATTTTATTCTTACTCAGCTTAGTGACATGTACACAGAGCTCAGATTGTCCCCAATGATCCTGTGTTACTGATCCAAGCTGGGTCAGCTCTGTGCCTCATTCTCAGAAACTCCAGGATACAAAATGATACAAAGTTCTGAGGTGAGCATTCCTCTTGCTTCTTCATGGATGCCTGCTGACCTCAATGAGCAAACACAGTGTGTCTTTCTTCTACATTCAGCGGACACACTCACCTTCATTGCTAAAAGTCTCCAGCAGGATGCACAAGGAGTGCTTTCCCAATGTTTAAATGACCTACCTGACAGTAATTCTCACAGAAACGAGTTTTTAAAGACTTCTTTGTGAGCAATTGTATTCCAGTTACCGTTCCATCTACTTACCTGTTTGCCTTTTGAAGAACACCAAATAGACTGCTCAATGAGGTGTCATTCTGAAACACGTCTGGTAAGCTTGACAGAAGTTGCCACACTTCTCTTTGCTGCTGCACTTGAGAGAAAAAGGACAGCACCTGGACAAGCCCCTGGAACACCCTCTTCTGATTGTCGGGGTCATTTGACATCTTCGAAAGCCAAACCACAGAGGAAAAAGATGATACATTAGCATTTGTAATCACATGGTTTACGGTCTTCTGAAAGGGTTTTTTTAAAAAAAAAAAAAAAAAAAAAACACTAGATTTTTCATATTCACGCTGTGTTCAAATCTTCACTCTGTTGGAAGCCATCTCTTTCTTGGAAAAACTGTGAACATCTCCCAAAATCATTTGATATTTTTTCCCCTTTAGAGTCCCAGATATTAGCATATTTTAAGTTTGATTAACAAAATCGTATTGTTACAAAATGGTCTAAGTGAGATATTAAGAAATTAAAGCTAACTTAATTAAGAAGAAAATGAACGCATTAATTTCTGAGTATTTTTATTTTAATATTTTACTGGTTCTTTGGGAATTTAATACAATGTGTTTTGCTAGTACTAACCCACTACCTCCAACACCCACTACCCCTTTCCTACCTACCCATCTTTGTGCCATCCTTTTTGTTTGTTTGTTTTCTTGCCCATCAAGTCCAACTTTTTCATACATTCCCCGATGAGCAGTTTCTCCCTGGAGTGTGGTCACCTTATCAGGAGCTACACTCCCAAAGAAAACTGACTCTCTTTTTCACCCAGCATCTCTCAGTTGTCAATACCTCCTTGACTAGCACTGAGACACCATGCCCACCTCTCCACTCCATGCTGGGATGTAGTCTAGCTTGACCTTGTACAGATCTTACGCATGCTTCCACAATCACCATGAATTCATATGTTCTCTTTTATATCCACAGGACCCTGAGTAGTGTTGGGTTTTTTTTCCTTATAAAATTTCCTGGGAGCTGTAGCTGTATTATTCCCATATATTTTATTAACTAGGATGTCTATTTTTGGTGGAGATTCATTAAAACTAATGTGTGTGGGAAAATGCCAGAAATATTTTATAGATATATTCATGTAGAAATATATTTACCAAAGTGCTTACTACCAGAGCTATACATAATAGAATAAAGTGTTTCTAGATTCTGTTGCAAAGCTATGGACATTAGTTATAATGAACCCCTAACCCGATCACCACACTATCAATAATTGTACTGTATCAATAAACCAAAAAATATATGGCTTTTGAATCACGTGATCCAGGTAGTACCTTCAGAAGTATTTCTTCATTATATTCTCAACAAAAGCAATTCTGTCCATATCCCCATTCATACCAGTCAGGATGAACGTTCCATCTGTCTTAATTTGATTGGTTTTGAACAGTATATTTTTGGCCACTCAGACTATTCTACATGATCGAAAAATTTAAGTGAGGAAGGTTTGTTTGTTTGTTTGTTGTTTTTGCTTTTCTAGTACTGGGGGTTTGAGAAAATCTTCTACTTCTGAGATACAACTCCAGTCCTCTTACAATTCAAGGATGGGAATTTTTGAACTATTACAATGGTGTCCTTAACCTGGTCCTTTTAAAATCACATTACTAAAAAATACATTTTAAAAAATTAAAAGTCACTTTCAGTTTAATTTAAGGAACCAAGAGGGAAATGTTAAAATAGGCATGATTTGTTTTATTCCTGTCTATAAAATTTGAGAAGAATTCTGAATTTTTTCAAACTTTTGCTACATGTAGATTTCATTAAACTTAGCCTATCAGTGTTTTGATTTTGCCATCATGACTTAAGACTAGTATACACAGATGCCATGGGTACTTTTATCAGAACAGAATTGGCTCTGATATATAAGATTTGAGGAGCAAGGATAAATGATTCCATCAAAAGCCACCAAATGAAGTTTGATGTTGTGAGAAAAATAAAAAGACATCACCCATTTTTCTAACTTCTGACAAGAATATGAGTCTTATAGTTGTACTATTAAACTTGCATTCTGTCCTATGTAACCATACTCCCACTTCTCAGGGAACACATTCATTATTCAACAGAGAGCCAAGTCGTATTTCATCTGAGGTGTGTATGTACATTACCCATATGAAATATTTCAAATTCAACATCAAATCATTTCAGTACTGCATATCTTAATGATAAATATCCGGTACTTAACATCAAATCCTGGGTGTAAATGTTTATGTGTGAAGAAATTATGCTGAAGGTCTACAAACATTCCAATCAAAATTTCCTAGTCTAAGTGGGTTGCTGAGTTGCTTTGTGACTCGTAGTGAGTCAGTTTGGGGACCCAAAGAATTATGCATAAGACTGATTATATACAAATATGTGTGTGTGTGTGTGTGTGTGTGTGTGTGTGTGCATGCATAGATAGATAGATAGATAGATAGATAGATAGATAGATAGATAGATAGATAGATAGATAGATAGATAGATAGATGATAGATAGAATCTCCACTTACCTGAGAGACTTGATATTTTAGTTCCTGGAGTGAAGACTCTAAAAGTGTCATGTTTGAAAGGCAAAATTTGTTAAAAACATTTTTTCCTAGGGTGACCCAGGAGAAGGCATACTCTGCAGTGTACCCAGGGTAGCTCTCACACAGCTCTCTTCGTATGTCTTCTGGAGTTGAATTTTGCTTCAGCAGCTAAAAGTATGTGAGAGAATTGGGAAGTGATATTAGAAAACATAAACAGGAAGAGATTTTCATCTTTAAGGTCACTGGCCTATCTCCACAACAGCGATGTTTAAAGTTCTGCCTTTCGAAACAATAACACACAATTTTGCCTGTGTGAAGCTTTGCAGAGGAAGAGTATGCATAAAGGTATACATTCTTGCCCTGGCTTTATTTGAATGGTTCACATTTCAGTTGTACAACTGAATCTACTTCTTATGTTTGACCAGAGAACATAAACGCACCCAATGTTTTCTGGCAAAATCTTTGGAAGAAAAAAAATATTAATTTTTCCTGTGTTTTGTGTGGCATAAGCTCAAGTGTGTTAACTCTGTGTTGTTTCTTGTAAAATTGGTCATAGTCCTTGGAAGACCTCAAAAAAAAAAAAAAAACACAAATGCTTCGAGATCTGCTCTTAGGACCAAAAGTGGACAGATGGCTTACATTTCCGTTCAATCTCATGTGCAGAAAGATAAAAAAGGAAAAATATGAAAATATTATTTAAATAAATAAGTCAAGGTAATTACAGCAAGCAATAATGGGAAATAATTTTCCTAATGGAATCATTGTAACTGGTCAATGTTTTCCATAGTACAGAAGAACCACAGAAACACTCCTCCAGCCATGATATTGACCACCATATTAGTTTATGCCTTTGCAATGTTAATTACATTTAATTGTAATACTCAAGGGTTTCCTTCCAATAGCTAATTCATATGATCCTATGAGGTAATGGCTAAGTCCATTCTCCCCTTAAGTTTACATCATAAAATTTATACTCTGTTCTCCAGCAACTTAACTTCTAAGCATAATGGAAGAAGACAGGATCCACTTATCTGGGTGGCATTTGAAGTGCTAGGTTTTCTGGTCATTCATCCACAGCCCTGATTTAACATTACACATAAACTCACCCTGAAGTGATTTCTCTACTCATTCCTGCAAGGGTTGCAGAAAGCAGCAAAGAGAAAGAAAGGAATTAGAGAGATTGCTGACACAGGCATCAATATGTCATCCTAATTCTTACATCCTTGCCTTGTTTCAACTACTCAAAAAATATGTGTCCATATATACAAAATTCACTTGGGGCTTCCATCTCTGGAATATGTGGCTCTGTGCTGTCTCACAAAATTCTAAACTCTCATCCCATATTGGAACATAGAACTTGGAAGTTCCAATAGAGTGGAGCAGCAAGTTTGAAAACAGTGTTTCTATTCTATGTGTTACAGAGATTGTCTAATCCAATACAAACTCCTGAGAAGCAAGAAGAAAGCATCATGGAATGGTACAGATTTTCCTTGTGATCCAGTGAGGGGACAACTTAGGCTGGAACTAATTGGGAATGCTTAGGAACTCCAAGTCACCAAGGGAGCCTTTGTAATCATGAATGTGACAGAATATCAAATTTCAATGTCTAGAATGTACATGTCTAGATTATATAAAATATAGTAAGAAAGTCTTCTATCACAACCAACACAGGGAAGGTCTGCACAATTACTGATTATGGTGTCTTTCCATAGAATCATTTTTGTGCAATTTCTGCTTATTTATATGATTTGGTTTGATAGGAAATGACTCAGTTAAATGAGATGCCTCTGTTGCATACAATGATAACGTAAGAGTCAGAAATAATCTCACAGTGAGCAGTAGTGGCTAGGGCTACTGGAATGGGGATACATGTCAGGAGCATGTCTTATGATTCAAATGGGAGAAATGCCTGCTACATAGATAAAGTGTGTGAGAAAGAAACAGGGAGAGAAGATGAGATGGGGAGAGAAAAGCAAGATGATGCAGGTAAGCCATATTTAATTCACGATAGCATCAATATATGTGCCAAGGTGGCTGGAAGATAACAAGAAATAGAGAATGTAGTTAACTGCAGAGTGACTGTTGTTCTTTAAAGCTATTCAAATCCATCTTCTACACACACTCAGAGAGAGCCAGAGCCAGAGCCAGAGACAGAGACAGAGGCAGAGACAGAGACAGAGGCAGAGACAGAGACAGAGAACCAGAGACAGAGAGAAAAGAGAACTTATGGAGTGCCAGCTCATACCTCTTATAAAAGTGTGTTTATTATCTTTAAATCTGAGCAATCATAAAATAGGTTATCTCTGGGAAACAGAAAACTCCATAGGTAAACTCTCTACCATATGCTAAGGAAAAAAAAATATTTCTACTTAGAGGGGATTTCTGTAGCTCTAATTTGCCCAAAGGTATTAGCGTGGATGAAGCATCAGATGCAGAGTTTTACAGCTTAGTTTTTTTATTTCCTTGCTTCATAAAATTGAAAGATCACATAAAATACTACATTATTTCTTAGTAAGTTAAAACTGTAAGTTCAATTAAGGGACTTACCAGGGCAGTAAATAAATGCCCAAGGCCTTAAGGAATTTGCAATGTATTAAAATTAAACTATGATTGAAAAGTGTCCAAGAAAAGAACCTGCCTGAGACAGTACTTAAATTGGAGATATACTGTAGACCTCTTCCTGCTTGGGAGATCCCTCCATAAATGTAAAATATGTTTGTCCATTGCAGAAATAAATGAACTTACCTTTTCCAAACCAAGGATGCGTGTAAGCAATTGGCTACCATTGAAATTTTCTGTTCCTGTTCCTTCCAAATCATAGCTTGGTCTAGGAGGTAATGTGGCTGTGATAGAAGGAAGAATATATTATAAATTTAAATGCACACATACACATATGCTTGCAAGTGGGCACAGTCACATAAGATTGCATAGCTATGCTCTGTAACCTCATGTGCACCACAGCAAGAATATGCTCACATATGACTCTCCCATGAACATTTCATGGTAGCAAAATGGCAGATTTTCTAAGTTTTTCTTTCCACATAAAATTGTCATGGTTTTAGTCCGCTCTTCTATTCCCCCACACACACAAACATTTTGATAGCATTTGCGTTCATTCCAGTTTCTGTCATTAAACTTCCTCACCAGTGTTATGGCCCAATAAACAGAATCATTTCTGTGTGGGCTTAGAGGATTGAGGTGCCCTGACCAGCTTCATAGATCCATCATCTCCAACATCTGTTCCAAGGATCAACCAGTGCACATCTGGTGATAATGGTCTTTCTTTTTAATGATCCAACTGGGATGCTGAAATCTGCTTAGTATCATAAATCCCTCCTCCCCAAAGTGGTTCCTGAATGATATTTTAGATCAAATCGATGGGATGAAGCAATTAGTTTAGACTATAATATATTCCAACTAAGAAGTTCCCAAAGTGGCTAATACTACTTACAATGTGGTATAGTTTTCTGAGTATAGAGCATTAATTAAGTAGTGTAGATTTGTTTCTACACTATGCATATCTAGAAAGCAAGTTTGTTGATTTTTATAAATATAGGGCATAAGTATTTGTTATCTTCACAACAGAAAGTATCAGCATTTAAAGATACCAGTAATATATTTCAGAAGAACTTTTATTTTGGTGCCTATAGGGTTGCATAATTTACCATGTGATTTCTCTAGACCCAGGTAATCTATTTATTAAATAACTAACCCAGGAGGAGCAGCATGATCTGAAGATATTGAGCAGAACAGAGCTCACTAGACTGTGAGACTGATATTACTTCTGCTGTGCCTTAACCTACTCAAGCAGATCACCACAGATCAGTCATAGCAACATTAACTCCTGAGACAATTGCCCAGTGTATTGACTATCATAGACGTAAATATTCTATTAATATGATCCTTCTTTCCTCCAAAGGAGCAACCAAATTCCAACAAGCCAGGAACTTTGTTCTGTTCCCTAGTATGTGCCCAGTTCCTAAGGTACCAAATAGGAGATAGCATACTCCCAATTCATATTTGTCAATGGAATGTAAAACAGTCTGATCGGTTGAGGGTTTGGAGTTCTAATTAGTGTCTCTTCAAGGCATCAGCATCACTCCTGTAAAAAGTTAGACATTTGTGGTTTTACAAAGCAACTGATGAATTTCAAGGCACACACAAATTTAAAGGGTTCTGGCTTTACGTGAAGCATGGTCAAACTGAAGACTTTGAAACCTGACATGAAGGGGTAGAATGAAGCCTACAGCTCAAAGATGACTGGGCATCATCTGTCAAATGCCTGTTGCTCTTATAGTGCTCAAGCTCAATGGGCTCCATGATCTTCTCCTGTTAAAAGGAAAGTTTGAACAAATCTGTGAAGTGCTTGACGATCATTTTTGTTGCTGGAAATTCCATCCACCACAGTTCTATTTATTTTGCAGGTGAAGTCCTGACTCAATTCTGATGACCTGATGTAAGTCTCAATATCTAGGCGTTTCTTCCTATAGAGTGTTTCAGTCAGAACTTAATTTCTACTTGTTCTGAAGAAAGAATTCTGCACAACCATACTGCCACACTCGGGCAGCCATGGGGAATCCTGGGGTCCTTTAGGGGCAATCTAAGCACTCCATTTTTATTTGAAAATCTGAAATTGAAACCTTTTAAAGAGTATCCTTTTGCTGACTGTTCCAAAAGTCTATTCAGAGCCTTACAAGAGAGAGCTGGCTTACCCAATGATGTGTGACTTCTTTCTGGAACTTGGGTGCTCCGGAGTGATAAATTGCTGTCCCTCTTCGGGTTAGATGGCTTTTTCAGAATTTCACTAGAGAAGAAAAAGCAAGAACTCTCTGACTTTGTCCACATTAATTTCAGTTAACTAAAGCAGTGTATTATGCAGAAGGTTCAGGGCTCCAAGGACTTGCAAATTTCTCACCTATTTTCTAGAATATTAAATGATGCAGTCACTTAACCAATGTACCAATGAGCAGATAAGGTTTCCTGACTGGTAAACTTTTATTCTTTGATGATGGACTAGATGAGACTTTAAATTATTTGTTAGTATTTTTATTCTTGTAAAAAGAACTTACTTGAATAAAGCATTGCAGGTGAACACTGAAAAATACTTATGACATTCTTTTTCTTATTCAAAAGATGACAGATCCCAAGTACAGAAGTCAAGTACAGAAGTCATGTTTTGAAGACAGAAACAAGGCCTGCTTGTTTGTCACATATGTAAAAAAAAAGTCTACTGCATTTAATTATGGGTGGCATTTTGATTCAAAGGAGACTAGTACTTACAGACAGGTTTAAGGAAAGAGAAAGGAATAAACATTTGGTAAGTATCTAGTATGTGCCAGGAACACAGTGGGACTGATGCCCATATAGGTGGTACTAGGTATAAATGGATAACATTAAGCAACATTTCTATGTGATATGGTTGTTCCCACACACACACTTTGGTTTTTCGAGACAGGGTTTCTCTGTGTAGCCCTGGCTGTCCTGGAACTCACTCTGTAGACCAGGCTGGACTCAAACTCAGAAATCTACCTGCCCCTGTCTCCCAAGTGCTGGGAATAAAGGCATGCGCCACCATTGCCCAGCAAGCAACATTTCTAATTCCACCAAATATGTCAGTGCGGTGACAAATTCATTGTGAGGCCAGCTATTCCCACGCCACATAGCCATACTAGCTTTTAGAAGAAAATATTATTGAATTTTCTCAAATTTAGTTACTACCATTTTAAGAATGCACTCCCTATATTTATGACTAGTACTGAAATGCAAACATACATACATACACACACACACACACACACACACACACACACACACACACGAGAGAGAGAGAGAGAGAGAGAGAGAGAGAGAGAGAGAGAGAGAGAGAGACACCAAATAAACATATTTTCTTCATTTCTTCATTAGTGAGGATTGAAATTAGAACTTCATGTGCACCAGGCCAGAACTTGACCAGTGAGACATAATGCCAATCCCCAAAGTGGAAACAATGATATTTTCTTGAAAATTAGATATAACGAAAAACAAGCACTTAAAACAGATTTGTCTCTTCCACAGAGTACCTCAATGAAATCATTTTTCAGAATTCTGGGAAGTTGGTGAATTGTATGTGGTTGTTTATGAAGTGCATAATTAAGATACATAAAGATGGCAAGAAATTCTACTTATAATTGCTTTTCAGCCAGAGTCCTGCTTTATAAAGCAGATCTTAGCAATTTCTAATTGGGAAGCTGTGTTCGGTGGCGGGTTTTGTTTTGGTGTCTTCTTTTTATAAAAATGGTAAGAAGAGGTAACATTTGTTTCCAGTCCCCAGTGTTTTTCCAATATTCTCCTTAAAATGTACTGGTTGCTCCAAAAGTTCTGCATTCTTAATGCACACTTGAATTATTCATGGCCATGACTATATTCCCCTAAATCTTTTTACATTCCTTATTCTGACTATTTGGATGGAAAAGCCATTCAGATGAAAATAAGAACTGACCTGAACCTTCCCCCCTCTCTCTCTCTCAAAAAAAAAAAAAGAAGAAGAAGCGATAGAAAGTTGGAGAAAGTTGGGTTGGCTTTACTTTTTTTCCTTGACTTTTTTTTTTCCAGTCCAGCTTGCAACTCTATAAGGCACTGAATATCAACACATTTTTAAAATAAAGAAAAAAATAAAACTAACAAAAACACCCTACCTTCATAAAACTTTTAAGAACCAAGGACAGGAAAAACAATCTGAGGAGACTGAAGAAGATCAAAATAGAAAAGAAGAGCCAAGGGCTAATGCACGGAATAACAAATAGGAGGAAAGAGGAAGACAGAGGTGAGCTCTGGGGAACTGTGGTCTTGGGGAAGCAAGGCTACTTCTGCCACACAGAGCCAGGCTACCCAGCTTGTCTTGTCACTTAACAGCCCTGACCTGACTCCTGCCAAGACGATAGCTCCTTCCATTCCTCACCATCAGTGAAGTTCTGGTTCCAGACAAGGAGCTGTGGAGGTTCCAGTTCTGGGAGAATTCTCCCTAGACCAGAAAGTACCATGCCCGCCATGCCCACTTCCTTCTGTGAGGCTGGGCTGTGGCAGCACAGAGTTAGAATATTATATGTACCTTACTGTTTGTCCTCTTTTTTTGGGAAAAAAAAATCTCCCAATTTTATTTCATATAGATACATAAGTTGAAATACAACTTCTGTCAAAGATCATTTTATTACCCTTCTCAGAAAACACAAAAGGAGGTAAAAAATGAAGCCAGCTTTCCTGAGTGGCACCCTCTGAGCTTTCTAATGGGCATGATTAGAGAGCATCAGGAGAGGAACTGATTTGTCCTGTTACTTCACATAATTGATTCCTGCATTTTTTAAAATGGTGTAACTGCTGCATTTTAGGCTGTGACACCTTGGATACCAGGGAGCAAGCATCATGTCACATTCACCTCTTCATTTTAGGATCTAATGCAGCCCACCTAGGACTGGACCATTCGATCCAATGGCTGATTTAATAAAGAGACTGTCGTGCTGGGATGTGGATAATGCGCATTGATTGGAGTTGGGGAAACTAGAACTCTCAGTACTGTTACTTCCTAAAAGATCTCGGATATTGTCTCCCTCGTCTGTGTGTCAGGGACACGGAACTAACTTGAAACAGGTGAACTATGCATCTGTGTGGGACTCCTCACCAGGGGCATGTTCAAGTCTGCCGCCAAGCTTGCAGAAGGTAACACCCAGCGGTGGCACTGCAGACCTACACACGTAATGGCACCCCTCCCTAGCCCTGTTTGTCATTAGCTTACCAACATGTATTAAGTTCTGTTTTGTATCATCACAATGAGCAAATCAAATAGGAAAATCAAGAGTTTCAATCCGATCATGAGAGGAGGGGCTAAGCAAAAACAGATACGGGGGGTGATAAAAAAAATATGATGGGGCCACTAAATTGGAGCTATTATTGGTCATATTTATAGAGCATAGCCATTAGATTCACAGCCTTAATCTGAGCCCTTGTTACCTGATTTTTTCCTTCATTGTCCCACTATCCTACTCCCTAAACCATACCTAAGAATGCCTCACTTGCTTCTCTCAGAGGGTATTTAACAACACAGTGTCTACAGACATAGTCATGTGTCGCTATCTCAGACAGGATACACTTGGTACTTAGTAGACAAAGGCTAGTGATGATGCTACACCCTCCAACACACTGCACACAATGAATTATCTGTCCCAAGCATCCCCTGTACCAAAGCTAAAAAAGGCTGCAGGAGTCTGACAACGGGGTGTGATCTCACGTGGATAACGCATGCCCATTCACACTCTCCGGCCACCAACTTAGGAGACTTAAAGTTCCTATTCAGGAGCTCTGAATAGCTGTAATGAACTCATTTGACATCGATCTCATATGGGATAGCTGTGGGAGTAGACGAACGCATTACGCAAAATGTAGATGGCCTCTGAATTTGACACATAGGGCCATGTGATTCGAGAAAAATTATCCTTGGAAGTGAGCCAAGAATGTCTGACACACATCAGCAAGTGGTCCATAGCGTTATTTAAGGGACCTTCGTGGGTCTAAGATGTGTGTGCACATACCATAGAGTTGGTTGAGGACCTTTCTTCTAACATGCCAGAGATGAGGGCTTTGCCTCAGTGGCATTTATGAAGATCTCTTTGGAGCAGAATTCAATAAAGAAAGATGTTTTGTATTAAAATTTCCACTCAGTTATGATGAAAACTTAACCCAGAATAGACATGACTTCTCAGACATGTCTACCAACAGTTACATTTGGGAAATGTCACATTTATCTATATCTGCCATCATAATAGGATTTCTGCACTTGTACTGAGTGTCAGTGTTTCCTGTGAGAGAGAACGACTACCTGGATAGGTAATGTCTGTGTGCCACGGTGAAGTCTGTCTATAAAAAGCATTCTTACTGGGAAAGAGACATATGGCCCGTCCTAGAAAGAAGCGTCTAACATTCTTTTTTTATCTCTAAGGGTTAGTTAAAATTTTGTAAGTTATTTTTCGCTTCTCCTAGGAATCATAATCATATGTAGTGACATCTGGAAGGAAAATGTGCTGTAAGGCTGCATCTGATTCCAGTTCCGCATGTCACTCATCATTGACTTAAAAACAGATAGTCTCTGGACACTATGGTGGCCGTGGAGTCATCCATGCTTACTTGATGCAGTTGGTCTTCCTGGGCATTCCTGAGCCGAAGCCATTCGCAGAAAAATGTTAATTGCTTTAATTATCTCTCTGATTTTACTCTGACCTTCATTCTTCCAGGGTCAACCACCACTTCAGATATAATATCTGCCTGTTCCTTTCTAAACCATTCTCATCTAGGTCACCCAGATATGATCAAGATTTATACATTCCTTAATATGTTGACCTAGCCTGGGGTTCTAATATTCATCGGAAGGCCTTTGGGTTTATATTATCTAACTAGAACAAGTATATGTCTAAAAGTTTTTCAAGGTCCTGTGTTGAGTGGACGAGGAAACATGTTAGAGAAGACAAGTGTGAGGAATGTGGGGAGTAGAGAGGAAGAGGCGGCACCAGTGGCTTTTCAATGACAATGTGCAGTTATGTGCTACACAGACAGAGAATAGATGCAGCAACACGGAGGAAATTCATGAAAATCACAGATGTCCCTCAACAGAGGAATGGATACAGAAAATGGGGTATATTTACACAATGGAGTACTACTCAGCCATTAAAAATGATGAATTCATGAAATTCTTAGGTAAATGGATAGACCTTGAAAATATCATCCTGAATGAGGTAACCCAATCACAAAAGAAAACACATGGTATGAACTCACTAATAAGTGGATATTAGCCCAAGAGCTCCAAAAAACCTAGGAAACAATTTACAGACCACATGAAGCTCAATAAGAAGGATGACCAAAGCATGGGTGCTTTAGTCCTTCTTAGAAGGGGAACAAAATACTCACAGGAGCAAATATAGAGATAAAGTGTAGAGCAGAGACTAAAGGAAAGGCCACCCAGAGACTGTCCCACCTGGGAATTCATCCCAGTCCCACCTAACCCAGACACTATTGTGGATGCCAAGAAGTGCTTGCTGACAGGAGCCTGATATGGCTGTCTCCTCAGAGGCCCTGTCAGAGCCTTACAAATATAGAGGCAGATGTTAGCAGCCAACCATTGGACTGAGTGTGGGGTTCCTCATAGAGGAGTTAGAGAAAGGACTGAAGGAGTTGAAGGGGTTTGCAACCCCATAGGAACAACAACAATATCAACTAACCAGGTCCCCCAGAACTCCCAGGGACTAAGCCGTCAACAAAGGAGTGCACATGGCTCCAGCTGCATATGTAGCAGAGGGTGGCCTTGCCATGCATCAATGGACGGAGAGGTCCTTGGTCCTATGAAGGCTAGATAGATGCCCCAGTGTATGGGAATCAAGGGAAGGTGGGAGTGGGTGGTGGGGGTAGAGGAGCACCCTCATAGAAGCAGGGGGAGGGAGGATGTGATAGGGTGTTTCCAGGAGAGAGGGAAACCGGGAAAGGGGATAACATTTGAAATGTAAATAAAGAAAATATCCATTTTTTTTTAAAAAGGCCATTTTCCTGTGTCTCCATGCTGAGTAATCCATGCCTTCATCTATTTTTTTTTTCACTAAGTTCTAGGACTCTTTCTCTGTGGTTTATCATAAACACATCTACTATTCTATCTAACACAGCCACAACTTCTATTCTTAGTGAAGGGGCCCTTGTTAGCACAATTTCACATGTGCCTGCATGTGCATGTGTGCGCGTGCGCACACGTGTGTGTGTGTGTGTGTGTGTGTGTGTGTGTGTGTGTGTGTGTGTGTGTGATGAAAGCTTGAGCCAAGTGCTTTGGCACATGCTAGGCAAGAATTGAGATGCAGCCTCAGCACTGAAAGGCAGCCCCTGGAAGAACTCTCTTGCCATCTTCCTACCCAAATTTACTTCTACCCTAATGATACATCTAACAGCAAGATCCACAATGTTTTAAGCGAGCTGTGTGACGAGTCACCATTAATGTGTAATGTTCTGGGCACAGTGAGAGCCAAGAACAAATATTCATCACATTTACCATATTATGTGATCGTTTAACTGTTATTTTGTCTCTCTGCTTCTTCCTCCAAGGTTCTAAATTCTTGTTGAGCATGAAATGTGCATAATTCATCTCCGCATCTGCAGCAGCTTGCATAGTCTGTAGTACATTTTGTGGAGTCAATCTGGCTGGAAAACGGGCTTATGTGACAGCTAATGCATCATTCCAGTTTGTTCTTAGAGAAATGAATTTTAACCTCTATTTTAGCACCAATTTCACTTAATATGACTATAGTTTAAAATTAAAACAACATAGGAACTATATATACATCCTATTTCATCTCTACAGTCAAACTGTCCCAACCTCTTTCCTCCTTATCTTGTTTCCAATGTTTTACGATTCATTTCAAAACTCAGTTATATTTGTTATATTTTCTCTCTCTCTCTCTCTCTCTCTCACACACACACACACACACACACACACACACACACAAATTCAGGGGTCTTCAAACAGGATCAAGGACATGAATTCACAAGCCACGGTCATGGAAAAGTACGATCAGGAACAGGAGAGGATTCTGTAGAGCAGATGCACCCCTCCCCAGAGTACCCGGCAATGCTGAATCACTTCTCCAAATAATGACCCTGTGAGCTCTGAGGGGGCGATCTCTGCCCTTCACTGACTGTGTGAGCAATGGCCTGGGCCAGAGGTTCCCACTGTGTGATGTATTCTTAGGCATGCTTAGGGAAGAAGTACAGGGGTAATCTCTGTGATGTCAAACTATCCATCGCTCTAGGGAACAAGAAAGCTGTATATATAACCATCCCTTTGCCAGACCGACGCTGAGTTCAGCATCTTTGTTGTTGTTGTCATTGCTACATTTTCTTTCTTCCTTTCATTGTGAAGCTAATGCCTGGAGGAGTATGAACTTAATAACAGAAGTCTAGTGTCCAAATCAAAATTACATCACACCACCAGGCCAGCGGCCAGGCAGCAATGACTGCAGCGTGGTCATATCTTTCAAAAGAACATCTATTAAAGTCAGCATCTCGGACCTCTTTTGATGCCGCCAAAGATGTTTCTCTCCTCAATCTGAAAGCAGAGAGGAAGACTGTTTGGTGTTTTAATGAGGTCTGCTGGTGGATCTTCTTTCACCAAAGGGAAGCAATTTAGAAGGTTACCAAGTAACCAGGTGCCAGTTTCATTGCAAGACTGTATAAAGCATAAACGTTAATAGTATGCTGGGAAATATCATTAATACAATTTTATTATTGTACATAATTTCCTAAATTAAGCTCCAGTTAGTTCAGAAAATACTGAATGTACAGCAATATGCAATGAAGTAGATAAATAACCTGGAGGTTAGAAAAATCATTTTAAATAGTGGCAACATGAGCGATTGCATTTGACTCTCTACCCTAGGACAGAAGAGCATCCCCTTTTGGGGAAAAATATATTACTTCCATGAGGCGCCTGTGGCAGGTAGAAAATGCCATAAAGAAGAAAGTCTTAATAGGTAGGTAGGTAGGTAGGTAGGTAGGTAGGTAGATAGATAGATAGATAGATAGATAGATAGATAGACAAGTAGATGAATAGATATAGATAGATAGATATCTTCATTCTTTAGCTGTTTCTCACATCATAAAACAAAAGATGAATTAGCCCCATTTAAAGATAGATAGACAGACAAGTAGATGAATAGACAGTAAGTAAATATCCCAAGTGACTTCTCTAATGCTCAGGTTGCAAAACACCCATCTCAAGCAATCATCTCTCACATGGCTTCCTTTTTATCAATGAAGATAGTATTCTTCCTTAAGTATGGAGAAGGTATTGCTTAAGTACTTTCTTAAGCCTTTTCAAGGAACAGAGGATTTTGTCTTCTCTGTCTCTGAGTCATTGGGAATGGTGTCTGGCCTGTGGACGTATCAGCATGATTTGTTGAATAAATTAATAAACAAGTGAGATTATTAGAGTTGTTTCAAGCACTGAACCTGAAGAACTCACTAAAGCAACAAAACCCATGAGAATTACCAACCCAAACGCAACAACGGTACCTTCTGCGTTGTTTCTCATGATAATTCTTGACATGTTTACAGTTTATGCTAAAAAGGTTGCAGTGTATCTTTCTGAAATTGTCAGTCATTTTATAGGATGATGGCCAAAATGATGCTGATACAATTCAAGGAGAAGCTATGCTACATGCTAAAGAATTTAACATTCAAGTTTGAGAGCCATCTATATCTAATCCTTTATTCAATGACCCTTTTTTAAAAATCTGTAACTGTTATCTTACAGTTGATTTAAATTACAATAGTGTTTGCAGTTCTATTGACTGGGAGGCTCCTGGGCATCTCTTTAAGATTAGATTTCCAGGGAGGTTGTAAATGATAAGGCTCTCTATTATCTATCTTCATTCTTTAGCTGTTTCTCACATCATAAAACAAAAGATGAATTAGCCCCATTTAAAGGTTATTGTTTAATCACTATACTTTGGGGATAGAGGTTCTCTGTGTAGCCCTGGATGTTGTAGAACTAGAACTAGCTTTGTGGTTCAGACTGGCCTTGAACTTAGAGATCTACCTGCCTCTGCTTCCTGACTACTGGGACTAAAGGCGTGCACCACCACTCCCTCCTGGCTGATCGCTGTACTTTCAATGTTATTACTTTGCATTTTGAGACCTTCAGCTTTCTTGTTTGCACTTCCTGGTTTTTATTATAACTTGAAGGACCACATATAGTAATATAAATGTATCATTATTCCTGGAGATGAGTCCCTGCTGTTTACTTTATATCTGTGACCGAGGTAGGGAGCTACAGAGAATTCCTGAGGGAAGCAAAATAGAACCTCAGCCATTCATCGTAAGACAGAAAATCTGAGGACCTTATCGACTCAGAATAAATAGAATGAGCTCAATCTTTCCTAATCCTGGGACTCGGTGTACACTCACTCTGCTCTTTCACAGTCCCAGCCATTCACACAGGAAATCAACGTCCACATAGTTCTCAGATGGATAGACGGGTTGTTTCCCAAGGAAAGACAGTTGATCTCTCAGGAAAACTCAGTTATCTAAAAAGTCCCGCCCCCATCTCCCCCCCCCCCCCGTACCTGTCTTTAAATAGCGTTCCATCAATCCCCTTCCTGCGGAGCAGATCTCGTGGCCCATAGGGCGTGTCTTTACATTTAGAGTCTGTGTCACAGAGTAGGGTTTGTAGGAATGGGAAGAATCCAGCACTGGGAAGGTTTCGAGGTGCGAGGTAACCTGAAATTAAAAAATAAAGATGACGTCACTGTGACAGCCGTACCTGGGGAGGGAGAGAAGAATAGTAACTTCTGCATTTAGTAATATTGCATTTTGGGTAAGAGTGTCTAGGACCTTAAAATTAGTCCCACCTGGGTAGGTAACACCGGCCTCGAGACCTTTCTAGACTTCCTAAAACGAATCAAAGGACTTAAAAATGCTGCTTGCCCCATGAGTTCATTCTAAAGAAACATTGTAAAAAAAAAAATTGTCTTATTTTTGACTATGTGTGTGTGTGATGGAGGGTGCATGTATGAATGCAGGTGCCTGCAGCCAAAGAGGGCATCAGGAGCTGGACTTCCGGCAGTTGTGATCCACCCAGTGTGGGTGCTGGGAACACAATACAGGCCCGGAAAAGAACAGCAAGTGTTTTTAACCACTGAGTTGCTCTAGTCCCTCTTCAGTAATGCTGAAAGGTAGTTTTAAGAACACTTGTTAAGGGGGGTTTAAAGATAAATCTATATATCCATGTGATAAGAGATTATGTAACCATTAAGTCTGTCAATTCACATAGGGAAAGTTTATTAAGTTTTCCAAAGGGAACAGATTTTAAAAAATAAAAAACATATACTTAAAGTAGTATAAACAGAATATTCCAAATCCGTTAAAATACATAATCACATTTGTATTAAAAACCTGAAAGATCAGACCAAAAAAAAAGCTTATGACCTTTTAAATTTGGGTAATACATTTCATATGAATTTCCTTTCTTCTTTCTGGCTGTATATTAGCTTTCCCCACAATATATAAGTCTGATTTTGTAATCTAATGAATGCACCCAACTTTGCAAAGGCTAAGAAATATTTTAGACTCCTCACACTTCAGCATTTTAATTATTTATAAAAAAAATGTTCTTTTGCTCCTTGTTTTAAAAACTCAATAGTAAAATTATCAGCAGAGTTAACAGACAACTTACAGATGGGAGAAAAGCTTTTGTTAACTATACCCCAGGTAGGGGCTTAATATATAGGAGACATAAAGTATTGCAAGAATTAAACACCAAAGCCATAAAATTGCCAATCAACAAATGACTAATGAAATGAAAAGATGACTCTTTAATAAGTCCACAAATGACTGGCAAACATTCAAATAAATATACGTATTCAATATTATATATTTAATATACCATACCCTTTAATGATCAAGGAATGCAGATTGAAACTCCTTTGTGACCATCTGTTACCCAAGTCAGAATGGCTGCTGTCAAGAAAACAAATGCTAACAAGTGCTATAGAGTAAGTGGAAAAGAAAAGCCCATCCACTGCTGGTGGACTACTGTGAACACGATGGCCATCAGTATAGCGTCACCCAGCTATAGCGCTCTCGGGCATGTACTCAAAGGACTGTGCATCATCCTACCACAGAGACACTTGTGCATGTGTGTGTGTGTGTGTGTGTGTGTGTGTGTGTGT
>NC_034594.1:49981529-50098272 GCF_900095145.1 Mus pahari
GTGTGTGTGTGTGTGTGTGTGTGTGTGTGTGTGTGTGTGTGTGTGTGTGTGTGAGGGGTTATAAGAGCAGGTACACACCATGGAACTAGACAGAGACCATGAGAGTGAACCAGGTTTGTTGAGAGGGAGGGGCAAAAGGCACAGGCAACCTGAAAGTAAAAGTGAAGGCCTGGAGGTGAGGTGGGGGGGGGGGGCAGGGCACAGAAATAATAGAAACAAATTTCATTTGAACAAAGTCTCAAACTGAAACCTAACTCTGTAAAATGATAAAAATAACAGTAAGTGGCGTGAATGAACATGCAGATTTCCACCCCCAAATTACTCATGCACCTCAATGGTGAAGAGCTGACTTTAACGACGGCTTTATGAAAAGTGCTGGCTGGCAAGGCAGTTGGCCAGCTGTAGAATATGAGGTTTTTTTCACATTTAGGCTTGATATTAAAACACTAGATGAATCCTGTGGGAAAAGATGGGAGACAATGAACTTCAAAAAGACAGATGTTATAACTCTAAGGGAAATTCCAAACTGGAGACTCAAAACAAAACCTTAATTTCCTCATGAATCTGGTTTAAAAGGGAGTCAGCGCAAGTCTAGTTTCATTTTAAAGAGAAAGAGACAAATTTAGCAGTGAGTTTACCATGACTGTGCATTAGCATGAGAGCAGAGAAGGAGATGTGAAAAGATGTGATCTAAATTACCTAAAGACAGGCCAGTGGAAAGAAAGAACTGGAAACAAAGGAAGCAGGCATAGAATATTACCCAGAAGAAAAGCAAGAGGGTAAAGAAAACGGTTTTAGGAAAAATGGTGTTGTTGACCTTGAAGATGAAGAGGGTAGCTACTAATCCAGGAAGTCAGAAAAGGCCACAAAGTCAATTCTTGCACAGAAAGTCTGAGAGACATGAAGGTCTGCTCACACCTTGATCTTGAGCTCACTGAGATTCAGTTCTGAGACTTCTAATCTCCAGAGATGTAAAGTAATGCATTCTTACTGTTTTTAGGCAACTGACTTTGTCATGATTTACTATAGCCTACATAAAGAAATAATGCAGAAACAATCTCCAGTAGTCTTCAAAACAAATACAGGTAATTTCAAAAGCTTGGAAACTCAGAAGAGATTCAAGAGAACTTAGGCCCACCTAATTACCTACTAGGACCATGTAAGCTGGCCCAGTTGGTGATACGAGAAAGATTCCTTCTCTT
The DNA here is from genome assembly GCF_900095145.1 of Mus pahari. NCBI lineage: Eukaryota > Metazoa > Chordata > Mammalia > Rodentia > Muridae > Mus > Mus pahari. The sequence goes on from NC_034594.1 coordinate 49,982,732, forward strand.
AAACCCAAGTGCAAACTTAATGGGACCAACCATTCCCCTGTGTGTCTTCCACGGGAGACTAGCTATAAGAGATCAATCAAGTAGACTTTTATCCTTTCTCACCATCCCCTCTATAGCAAACTTCTGCCTCAGTGAATGTCACACAGGACCAGCATACATCTATAGTACAAGCTCACTGTGAATGGTCATCTGCCTTGTTACATAGGTGCCAGCTATAGCTGCTCATTTAAACTATAATCCTGCCAATGAGATTATCCCCACTCTATCTCAAGCATACATAGACACTGATTTGAAAGGAGAGTTAGGGACTGGAGAGATGGCTCAGTGGTTAAGAGCATTGGCTGTTCTTCCGGAGGACCTGGGAGCAACTACTAGTGCCCACTTGTGAGACAACTCAGAAGTGTATGTAACTCTTGTTCCTGGGGAGCCACTGCCCTGTTTTAGCATCTGTAGGCACTGCACACATGTGGTACACAGACACATACATGTATGCAAATATCTATATGCAAAAGAATAGATCGCATTTTACAAAAGAAACAGAGAAAAGACGTAAAGGAAGAGCTGTAGAAACACAACCAGAAGGTTCCATTGCTCTGCACCACTTCGTATTGCTAGGAGTGGGGCTGGGCTCTAACAGACAGAAGCACACAAAAGGCCATGCTACAGCCTGAAGAGAGGCAAAGAAGGAAAGATGCCATGGGAAGAAGGGAGCTTTGCATCCAACTTTACCTTCTCTGGAACTGATTTTTAACTTGTGAATTACTTGAGAAGAATTGGAAACAATGTAAACACACAATAGTCATCAATGTCATAAAAAAAAAAAAAAAGGATGAACCTACTTGTAGGAAAACTCATCACAGGCTTGCTTTAAAAAAAAAGAAAGAAAAAAAAAAAAAAAAGGAGCTCCCGGAGTATCAAAGGGAGGTAACGACACTGTGCCTAGATTTTTGATAAGTGATATTTAAGCTGTCATAATGGAACCATGCAAATAAGTAATAGGCTCTCTTTTGCCCAAGCGCCTCACAGGCTGTGTTCTGCCTGGAGTCCACACTTGACCTTCATCTTTGAACTGAAGCCTGTGCACTCACCACAGTGGGGGGCTGCTGCAGGAGCATGCTGGTGTCCTGTGTTCCCTGAGTCGTACACCATGCATTTGGCCACTCCTCCTAACACCTCTGCCATGGTTTCTTGCCTCTTACACAATGTTTCACTAAGCATAAGGAATTCTCTAAAGCTAACAAATGAGAACCAAGTAGAATGAAACTCCTGTTGCTTCCTTGTGAAAGGAAATTGGATTTTTCTGTCTTCTACCCATCTCAGTTATCTGCTCAAGGAAGTAACTACTCAGAGCGACTTGCCACTAAACAGCCACAAACTCTAAGGAGTGGCTAATTTTAGCTTGAACTTATTCTACTCTAAAGGTGTCTCTGTGGTGTTCAGATTCTAAAATAATGTTTTCCCTTTATATCCCTAAATGCCAGAGTAAAGGGGAAAAAAGAAATAGCTCTCTCTCTTTCACAAAACTTTTAAGACGCATGCATAGTGTATCCTAATAATTGAATGACTGTGTTCTAGACCAAAGCTCAGGTTTAAGGAACAAATGGAAGAAGGCCATGACTGTAAACTAAACCACAACAAAACTTGCAGGTAAAATCAGATTTCAGGGTCTCAGGATGTCAGGTAGGATAAGATCCTTAGTATCATGATACCCAAAGTTTCCACACTCAGGAAGACACCCATACCTATCACTGGGAGAATAACTACTGGAGGCCAAATTTGTCCCTAACCCAGTTTGGAAGAGGAGAAAGAGGGGTAGTACTGAAAATTCCAAGTCACCAGTGGCTCAGTTTCCCAGTATCACCAGGCAAAGATAGCAAGTGACCAACCATGGGTGGAAGAAGTTATTTCTTTAGAATGGAGAAAGTCTGCGTTACTGACATGTTCCCCACTGTAACATCAACACATTTCAGTTGTCTTGGGGAGTGGAATCAAAGCCAACCATAGGACAGCTTTAGAAACGAGTCTAATCTAAATCAAATCCCGTAAAACCAAACTCACAAAAGGATTCAGATCTAAGAGTTTTGAACAGCACATACTATGCATAGTGATGCCAGTCCATATATCCATGCTCACTGAACAAGAAAGAGCAAATTTCCCTGTCCCGCTACACAAAAAGCCTTATTCAGAGCGCAATCCATGAGACATGATGTGAAGATTAAAGTAATGTGTGGACCACAGCCTTGGCAGCATCACCTGGGACCAAGTTAGAAATGAAGTTCGAGAGACTGAGACACCTGCTGTGTGCATGCATAAGATGCCCAGAATTCAGTCCACCCCATGGAAAGGAGAGACATTAATTATTTCAGCTCCCAACTTAGAAGTCCTACTTAGAGATTATTGAAAACTCTGGGGGAGTGGGGGGAGGGCTCAGCAATCTGTGCTTACCACCACTTTATGTATTTCTGGCACATACTCTACAGAAGATTAGATGGCAGACCTTTACATAAGAGTCAGATAGGAAACATCTTTGCTCGGTAGACTGTACCAACAGCATCACAATTACTTAACTTGGCAACTTTTACTTTGAAAGAAGCCACAGACTTCCTTGTGTTCCAGCAAAACTTCACTTACAAAGGCAGGCAGTTGTCTGGATGTGAGCCTTCCTAATTCATATTCTCTCTCTCTCTCTCTCTCTCTCTCTCTCTCTCTCTTTGTCTCTCTCTCTCTGTCTCTGTCTCTCTCTCTGTCTCTCTCTCATTTGCTGTTGCTCTCACTTCCTACTCTCATTTGCTCTTTATTGTCTTCTCCTTCTTCCATCACTGTCTTTAATTATTTCCTCCAGATTGTCCCCACCATGTCCGAACTTTTGCTTTCCGCAAGCCTGCTTCCTCCATCTCTCTCCCCATCTTCTGCTTCATCATTTTGCTCATCATGCAACCTAGAATGCAGCAATGTTCTCTCAGCATCCTCCTTTTCTACCTCACCTTTACTTTTGTAGAATTGTTATCCACTTCCACAGTAAGTTCAGGAGTATGTTGCTCTCTGGTACTGTCTAGACAATGACTCCTTCCTACTTGTTATACTGTTCAAAACAGATCGCCAGACTTTATTATAATGAAGCTTCCTTGATTTAACTGTCTGGCCAGGAAGCACTTGGGAAGCTGACTTGGTGACATTTATAGATATTCTAGTATTGGCAGAATTCACACGTTCCCACTGTTTCTTTGTGTCTGTATCAAAACAGGTCAGAGCCCCAACCTACTTGGTAGTTTTTATACTTGCAGGTGAAAAGAAATTAATCTTTATTCCAATGAAGACAGGAATTAAGTCTTAGAAAGAAAATTTGGACTAGAAACTAGTGAGTCGTTTATTAAGTGTTTGACATTTTTTCTTAAGTTTTCAGATAGAAAATTCTATTGTCAGAATAATAGAAGGCCTCTGACCACACCCGTGATGGTTCTTTTTGTTAAATAACTTTAAGACATGAGTAAATAAAATAAGTAGATCCAAAAGCATCATCTATAAGCAACTAAATACTCAATACAATTAACTATAAAACTCAATATAAAATAATACAAGCATGGAAATGGGTCTTGGAAGTATATTTGTAATAATTTATTAAGGTTAACAGTGAAGTGGTTTTTACTCTGGTAGTTTTAGAACAAATTTTGTTCTTAATTACATCTCTGAAGACATAATTCAAGCTGTGAAGGATGTGAAGCTGCCCTTTCAAATCAGTTCATAGACATTGTCAAAGAGGCCCAGAGAGCTGCCCCTGTTTCTCTCCGAAGGGATCTCCTACCAGGTTGTATGTGACAGGCAAGCCTGCGGTTCTGCCACCCTCCAGTGGGTAGAGACAAATGTATCTGCTCCTCCTTATTCTTTACCCTCTGAAGAAGGGCGTCAGCACCCATGAGGCCCAGTGTGACAAATTAGGGCAAAATCTAATAGGACTTTAAACACTTTTATAGAGAAAATCAGCAAGAGTAGATTTTTAAAAGCTATTAAGGAGGAGCAGACCCAAGATAGAATTATTTGGGGGGATGAACCTCAACTAAGAAATTGCCTCAGTCAGATTGGCTTATGGGTTTCGTTTTTCAATTAATGAATGTTGTGGGAGGGCCCAGTTCACTGTGGGTGGTGTCATTCTTGGGCAGGCTGTCCCAGGTAAGAGAAGAAAGCAGATCAAGAAATCTGTGAGGAGTAAGCCAATAAGCAGCATTCCTCTATGGCTTCTGCTCCAGTTCCTGCCCAATTTGAGTTCCTGTTCTGAGGTGGACAGTTTTCAGGGTATGTAGGCCCTGTGAACCCTTTCCTCCTCAAGGTGGTTCTGTCCACAGCCACTACTACAGCAACCGAAAGCTAACTAAGATGGCTCCATAACTTTCAAAGAAAATGAGCATATATCATTTCTCATGAGCCTTGAGACAATCCTAAAGGACAGACTGAGCCTTGTGACAATCCTAAAGGACAGACTGGGCAAGTCTGTCATCCATTTGGCAGCTCAAGCAAGGTTAAGTTCAGATAAACAACAACATGTCAAAATGAAACCATAGGTGACAAAGAACACTTTGCTCAGCTACGTTTTCATAACTTGGAGTGGTGGGAATTTCAAAAACAGGTATATTTCTAGGTCTTGCTCTTGAATTCTTTAAATCATGAGGGGAGGGCAAAGGGTCATTTAACCTCTCTAAACCTATTTCCACGTCTATAAAATTGAAGATAATGGGCCTCATAGGGCTCAAGGAAGATTAATTAGATGAAGCTTGTGATAGATATTATGAGCACTGAGCTGGCAGGCCCATAGAAACAGGTTGCTTTGCTCATCTGGCTGCTATTACAACACCTTTTTTTTTTTTTTTTTTTTTAACCACTCAGTGGCTGTGGTTTTGCTGCTCAATCCAGTCTTCCATCTTTGTGCCCTGAGCCAGTGAATGGTTAGAGATATTGCATGATGTTTCTTTCTACCTAGTAATTCATAATATATACTTGTATCAACTGGAGCAGTGCTCCAATTACTGTGTGCTCAGTGGGTGTGGCACAATGACACACTCTGTCTAATTCTCTCCGGGGCAAGTCTTGCTCCATAGGAGAGATGGTTTTCTAAGTTCAAGTTCATTGGCAAGACGTATGGTACAGCTGCCTGTGAGAGCTCCTGTATGATGTCTCATCCTTAAAGCAATGAGCAATGCGGTCCTGTGTTCACCTGGTTGGCATCTGAGGAATATTGTACAGAGGTAGAGGACCTGTCTAAAATGTGTAAGACCCAGGTTTAATCTTTAGCCTGCCGAAAGCAAAGCAAAAGTTCAATTGGCATCTGCCTAGCTCAGCAGCTACAGTCACCAAGAATGAGAACAGACCCTGGACCATTTGGGCTGGTGCTCACACTGTTAAACACATACACCTACATCCCTCAGACAGATTCTGAAAGGTGAAAAAAAAAAAAAACTGCCCCACTAGAGATAATTTTGGAACTGGATGCAAACAAAGCCAAATAGGAAAAGATTTCTGCCTCTTTATGATTTCTGCTTACTCTTCATCAGATTTTTAAGGAAAACTATTTGCTTAAAGAATGAGGTTTAGACTCTGGACCTTGCTGTTCCTCTGGCTGTTGCTTCTTTGTCCCTCAAGTACACAGTTGGGTCGAAGTTCAGAACCCTACCTAACTGGGTGTCCATAAGAGAACACATTCCCTCTTCTATGAGTGCTACCTGGAGTCAGTTGGATGGGGAGTTTTCATGTTCCAGCCCTGATCTGCTTAAATAAATAAATAAATAAATAAATAAATAAATAAATAAAGACTGGAAGACAGAACAGAAGCAGGTACACAGCACATATGAAACCCCCACGTGGATTGCATCTGGGCAAATTAAAACCTAAGAAGCTCAGCCCCAGTGTTCAAACTACTCCCACTGGACAAATACCATCGAGGCTCTGCAGATCTTTTTAGATGAGGACAGTGGGAACTAACAAGCTTGCTTTTTCCAAAACTTCCTTTTTAGCCACAAAGCTTCAGTTTCATTTTTGAAAAATCTCTCTGCTTTTGCCATCTGTAAACAGACTCTTAAGCAACTATTTTTCTTCTCTACAGCTAAATTAGACTTTTAAGGGGGGGAAAAATAATGAAGGCTAGATTCTCCTTTCCTTTGACTGTGAGATAACTTCTTGCTGTAACTTAGTCCCTTGATTCTCTTGGACCTATTCAATTAGGAGCCTACTCTTTGGCCTTTGTGAGGGGCTTAATGAGCCTGGATGTATGCCTACTGGGCACAACTATGTTGCTGAGAAATATCAAAGATGCCTGATGCCTGATGCCTGGGATGGGAGTTTCTGCCCGAGCCCTGTAGTGACAGTCACTGTGAGGAGCCTTCCTCTGAGCCCGTCTTCCCCTCTACAGATCCATCAACCCCAGCTGACCTCATCAAAGGAGGGGCACACTGGAGAGAGTCTCATCCTACAGCACCAGGGCATCTGTTAGGAGTAGTGAGCACAATGCTGCCTGAATGGTTATCTGCACTCTAGATCCCCCAGGGCTCCAGGCAACAGAGGCACCAAGCCTGCGGTGGGAAGAGATGAGTGCAGGATTTAATGCCTCTCTGCTACCCAGATCTCAGATGTGATGTTAAGCGTAGGTCAGTGGAGAAAGGAGGAGCATCAGGGATTTCTACAACCCAGGCTCTTGGGCCCAGGGAGTTTATGAAACTTAACTCTGGCTCCCACTCCAGGAAACCCAGAATGTCTTTGCATATTAAAGATTTTAAAAAGTTTTGCAAATAAACACACACACACACACATAATCTTGAATAATTCAAGTTAGTCAATTCCATACTTATACATGCGTGATCACAGGATTTATTTTTCCTTTGCTTGTTTTTTAAAGGTGGTACTGAATAATGTCCCTCAAGTGACTATTTTATGGAGCACATTGAGAGAGAACTTAATCCAGGATCTCACACATTCTTGCTGAAAAGACCCTGCGGGGGGGGGGGGGGGGAGGGAAGCTTACATTGGAAAACATCTTAGTTTCACTTTGACCTTTAAAAGTTGGCCTGTGAGTTGCCACTCCCACTGAGATGGCTTAGCTTTGGTGAGTCAGGAAGCAGTTTAGAAATGTGCATTACAGTCTTCAGCAGTTCACCTACCAAACTTAACCTGGGACATTGCTCAGAGATGGAAATTTCATCGCAGAATGATTGAAGGAGGCTTTTAAAAGTACCCACTCCATAATGAGCCAAAACAATAAAGTAATGAGGAAATCATCAAAGAACAAGCATGGGTCAGAAAAACAAAGCCCGGCCCCTAGTGATGTCATAAGCCTACACACGCTGGGCAAGGTGCTACAGGCTTGATCTGGATGGTCTAGAGAAGTCTAGGAACTACAGAGATGTCGCTGGGTTTACAGTGTCCATAAAACAAAATAAAACTAAATAACTATGTTGGGACTGTGTCTGGCTTTTTCTGTACAGAAAGAATCCTAGCTATCAGGGACTAGGAGCTTCCTTCTGGGGCCTCCTAGTGATTTTATCCTCGGGGCCAGCCCAGGAACATCACTAAAAGTACTTCAATATCTTTAATGGGGATGGAGATAATGAAAGCATTTGCTACTGGAGTCCAAGCTGCGCTGGCTTACTCAGTAAAGTGAATTGCTTGCCATGGAAGGATAAGAACCTGAGTTCAATCGTTAGCCACCGTGTCAAAAGCCAGGTGCGGTAATTAATCCTTGTGAGTAAGGCCGGTGAGGGACAGAAGGATCCCTGAAGCTCACCCATAAGCCAAGCCAGCCAAATTGGGAAGCTGCAGGCTTAGTGAGAGGTGATACTGCCTCAAAAAATGTCAAGTGTGATTGAGGAAGACACCCAGTGTTGACCTCTGACCTACACATACACAACACATACGCATGTGTGCACACACCAAAGAAACATGTGAATGTACATGTGCATACACACAGACACACACACACACAGAGGGAGGAGTAGGGAGAGGAACAACAGTACTGTTCTTCCTTCGCCACTCAGAAGAGAAATAATGCCAGGTAGGAGACAGTATCTTAACACCGGTAGGCAGAATTGTGATCAGGACCGTGAAATAACTTTCCAAGCTGTTAAGGTATACACAGGAAAAAAAAAAAAAAAAGTCCACTCTGACTTTTCTCCCAAACCTTTTCCCTTTGGATAAACTGAGTTCTGGGTTGTTACCTGAAACTACATACCAGCAAATGTTTTACAAAGTACTCCAGTGCGTGAAATACCAGAAAGAGGATGAATTTCAAAAGCATTCTTCAAGTACTAGCTCTGCAAATGATTTATTATTTAACAATCACCTTCTGACCCAAGTCAATTTCCTTACTTATGCAAGGAAAAATAAAATCTGGACTACCCATCCATCATAATGTTGCGAGTTAAAAGATATCCTGTAAAACGAGATTAGCATGCTGAGGTGTCATACGTTTAAGATGAAAATTATGTTTGGAGATCAAAATGTGATTTCTTTAAGCCATTAGGAATAATGATATTGAGGAGAGAATTACACCCTATAGAGGAATGCTCATGACAGTGACTTTTTCATTTGGAAATCTGAGTCAATTGTTACTTATCACAAAAAACCGTGTGTCATATACTGCAAAATAAGAGCTGAGGACACACACTGGAGGCATCATTGTACAGACAGGAAAAATTTCACAAAGGCACAAGCTTAGTACTCCTTTAATCAACAGATGGTCTGTTCACCGGGGAAACGCACAGTTTGCTTAGAGCTCTCATTCCTCCTCATCAGCCAGGGGATATTTAGGTCTTTGATATTCAGATATCGTCTGTTTACAAATGATACAAGTGACAACCTGCCAGTGGAAAATGTGTGTCACAGCCTTTTCGCTCAAGTAGCACTGTTGGCAGGTAGCAAGGCCGTCTTCTTGTCAGACTCAGCTCTTCCGCTAAACCAGAGAGTCCTTTACCAAGACCCCTGCCCATCGGAAGAGACAATGTGTGTGACCCGTGGCTTGTTTAGTAACCCTCAATACGTCACTGAGCATCTCCCCAGCTCTGCCAGAACTACTTTTCATCAAATTCCCTCTCTCGTTAGGGGATGGGAGAATACAGAGAGAAATTCTCTGCTGGTAATTTTGCAAGTTGTACAGTTCAGAACATACCAATTTAAAATAAGCACAGCAATGAACACTTTCTATATTTTCCTAAGAAATCTTTCTGTTGAAAGAAAGGGACTTTGGAGAAATTAAAAACATTTTACATCAACCATCTTGAATGAAAATAATCTGATACCTCCAAGAATAGGAGAGTCAACAGAGGAACAGGAACAACTCTCATCCCATGGTGGGTCAGAGTAAATTGGTAAACTTACTGTAGAAAGCACTTGGGCACACTCAACAACGACTGAAATATGCTTAATTCTAAGGACAGATTCTACTAAAATAAGAGGCACCTGAGGGAATGCCTGTTGAATTGTTATTACAATGAATTGAAAAGAATACAAGTGCCTATCTGAGGACTACTGATAGCTTGTGATATATCTGGGAAGGAAATGCACGGAAAGGTCAGTAGACACAAGCCCATAAGACACAGTGCTGAGCAAAGCATGATGTTGAGCCTCAAATGAACAAAGAAAACGATACACAAGTGGGATACCATTTCTACAAAGTTTAGGAAACTGAAGGCAGAACAAAACAAAACATAACAAACAAACAAAACCACAACAACAACATTAAAAAAAAACCACACACTGGATAACATAGTCAGGCATGAAAAATAGTAATAGAAACAAACCAAGTGTGAGAATATTGTTGGTCACTGTTTCTCTACTAATGAAAGTGGGGATTGAGCAAGGAAGGGAGAGATGAGGTCTGGAAGGTTTATGTAGGAGCTTCAATGAAAATGCTCAATTTCTGTTGAACATTAATGAAAATAAGTATTAAGTCCAATATAGCATAAAAATGTAAGGCTGTATATAGTGGGTACATTTTGATATTTGTACGTTATTTTCATGCTTGACAATGTGTTCTGAGTATTTCACATTTGTCTTAATGGTTATATACTAGAATTGCATCAGACCATAATGAGAAGGTTTTAGTTACAGAAGAACCAAGGAAGGCTCATTAGAAGGCAATCTTACCTATAAACCAGTTCAAGAAGGGCTTTATTACAACGGTCTCTAAGTTAGTAAACTCTATACCCTTTGTGCAAATCTTGTGGAAAACTCGTTGACCTAGGTATTCTGTTTTTGTTTTCTTGCCATCCTCCTTGCCCTATTTACTATGATATTAGCTAGGATCTGTGTTCCTACGAGGGATGGCTAATTCAGAGCTCATTAAAAGCAGGACTCCAAACTGTTCATTATACATCACCTCCATCTTCTTCCCACTGAGCATCCTGTGCTACTGTGTTTACCCCATTACTGAGCTTAATTAAGTCCTTTAAGAGTTTCTCCTAATCCTTCAAACTTTGTGTTGCTGGTAAATATGTACCATTCGTTTGCGTTGCTTCTGAATTATTAATGAATACATTTTTTACTTGTTTCTAACATCCGACTCCCTGTCCAATCTGAGTGCCTTCCTCAACTGGCTTCCTTGAAAGTCTCCTAATGTTAGACCTCTTATCAACTATTAAAAAGTCCCCCCAGGTCACCCAGTGTCTATCATAGCATTATGAGACAACTGCAAAAGTATTGACAATGACTAGCTTTTCCTAGCTGCAAATATTCAATTAATATTTACACAGAATTTCAGGCAGCTAGAAAGACAAAATTTCCTTTATTACAGCCAACCCAAGCTGGCTACCTGGACAGTCACGACTCTCTTCTGGTAAAGGAAGAAAGTGCCCAATCCCTGGGTGAATTCCCAGGATCTCTCATTCTTGTCTCACGTTTTAATGAACAGATTCATCATTTGCCGGATAGCAGCTATTCCAGAATACCCTTATAAATAATGATAAGTGATATGGATTTGTTAGTGCTTTGTTGTTATTCTGAAATCTCATCAGTTTTTTTTTTAAGTAAAAATTCAGAGAGGTACTGACCACCATCATTCCATGGAGAAATGTAATGCAAGGCTTCCAAGATTATGTTGACCTTTGCCCTCCTACACTGTCAATTTGAAAGGACACGGAGATTATAGACTCATCTGATTTCATCATGTGTATGACATCATTGATGTCCTGCTATGGTGTTGGGTAATTTTACCTTCAAATCCTTTTAAATTTAAAAAAAAAAATTCTAGCTCTTTTGAAGTCACATGTGACAGGTAATCCTTTTGTTGTCATCTCTTACCTAGATATTGGTCCCATATCTGGGCCAACAACACAGAAACATCATTAAGCATTTATCCATCCAATCAATGCCTTTGTTCAAAGACTTGTTTATACCCATAACATGGTGCTAGCTGGAAAAGGATGGTTGTCAAATTTTATTTGGGACCACAAAAGTCCTAGAGCCAACCCTAACTAACACAATACCTTCCTAACAACGGCCTTTCCTTTTCTTATTTTAGAACTTCTCTTCTAGGAGTAGACTTCTCTAAAATAGCACTGAAACGAAATCCTACCCACAAGTAGAATAATTCAAAGAAAGTGCTATGCGAATTGTCGAGCAAGCTTGATGAGTCACGCAGTTTATTGTCCTTCCTTCCTGTCTGCACTGTGCCTGTTCAGTGCACTCTGTGGCAGCCTAAGGTCTCAGGCATGCTCATGGTGGTTTTCTCCTAGCTTAATGATGTGAGGAAGCAAAGAGGATGAGAGTCTTCCAATGGCCCATTTTCAGAGATACTGGACATTAGAATTTCTCCCTCTACCATCTTCTCTTCCCAGTTCAATTATAGTGCAGAGAATTGTGCTATAGCACAGGAGGAAATCTTGGGATGATCTTTATAATATGTTGACAGCCTACGTGAAACTCGAGAATTAGACCCTGGGAATCAATACACTTCCCTTCTAGTTCCGAGAGAATAAGGAGATCACTGACTGAAAGATGTCACTAAATAATCAATACTCAATATCAGATCCCAGGGTCAGCCCTGGAGGATGTTGATAAATAATAGAAAAGAAGCAGGGAAGATCTCTCAAAGCCCCATCTGCTCTCCACTTTTCAAACATTACAATTGGAGTGACTTTATCACTGCCATCTCAGGATGCTTAAAGGCAGAGTGAAGTCAGGGTTTAGCCACTAAAGTCATCTAGTCTGACTTCCACCTTCCCTCTACATGGCCCTTCTTGCTCCTTATCACTTAAGCATGTAGAATGAACTGCCAGCTTTTGCCCATTTTTCCTAAAACTACCACAATTTTTTCCATAAGCATTGGACTGATTTTATTATTTCCTTTGCTGAGACTGTACAGTTCTTAATATTCTGTTAATGCTCATGGAAAATAAGCAAAAGCTTTAAGTTCAAGGCAGGTGACTTTCAGCATTAAAATATGCTGGTTGAATTTGGGTACAACATGGAAAGTTGAAAAAGTTAAAATTTGTATACGTCAGTCAGATTAATATCTATCACAAAATATTGATTGTGGATAGATACACTAATTGTCATACTTACTGTAGTCTTAATACATATCCCTATAGGTGACATATGTAACAGCTTAGCTAGGTGGGTTTTCTTTCTGCTGGCTACAGTAATTGGTAGAATCTGGTGTGTATTTGAAAGGTTTATTTTAGAGTTCCAGTTCCACATTGACTCCCTGCTTTTACACATGAAAATGGGTCTATGAACAGTTGTTCATTCTTCAATACAGTTATTTAAAATTCCTGGAAAAACATCAAGGGGATACTTCCTTTAAGAGGCAAGTCTAAGTCAGAAATTTATAAGAGTTTAGCCTGGAATGAATACTGGTGTTCAAAATGCTTTAAATACCTAAGATTATAAATCCAAGAAACAAGTTCCTTATTCTAAGGGAAAGGGGCTACTTATGTACATATTGTAGAACACAAAAGGAAAGGCTTCTGGCTGGAAACAGGAATAATTGACACAGAGAACAGGGCAAAGAGATGACATGGTCACAGCCATTTTATTCTCTCCTCCACTGGGGCTATATGCATTGGGAAGTGCACATTGTGTCTTCACTGCATGACTTCTACTCAATAGTCATTTTGCTCTTGTTTAAGTAATGGGTTTATATAAACAGTCAAGAAAGGGTCAGGCAAGCCATGAAAGGAGTTCCACACCAAGGTCTTCTTTGCGCCCTCAGAACAATATTTCCATCTTTTCTGGACCTATCCTTGGGAACTCCTGCTGTTGGTTGATCAAGGAGTTGAGAATCACTTGGTCTATCATGAATCATTGGTTCCTGAGTTAAGCCTGATTTTATGGTACCAGCTTCTGGCTAGGAAAAATAGATACCAATTACCCTATGTTTTATATTGTACATATTTGTGTTCAAAAGCTCCAGTTACATTTTATCTTAAGTCTATTTGTCTTTACCTCTCAGCAAAACAAACTAATAAATGAAATGCAAGGCAAGGTTTAGATTTTGGTTTTCTTTCTAAATAACATTACATTTGAATTCTGGGATATTCTGACCCATGACACATCTTATGGCTTACCACAAAGTGAGCACAGGTTGTACATGTGTCTTTAGAAAGGCCAGGACCTTGCAAGAGAGGATGTGGTATCAGGGGAAAAAAAGGGGGGGGGGTTCAGGTAAAGAAGGTTCACAGTGGAATTTTATATTTAAAAAATATGGGATTTTGATGGTTCTAACCCAATGCCAATATGAAAATGTCCTTTGACTATCAGAAATATCCTTGCTAATAGAGCTACACAACTTATCAACACTGTTATACAAAGTAGCACATTGGCATAACTTATTAAGAGTGTCACCCAAAGCTGCAGAGGAAAGCATGATTCTCGCGTGACAACCCACCTGTTGAGGCATCCAGCATAGGCACAGCACTGAAACTGCTCAATGCTTGTTGACACATCAGTCCACTCTTTCGTAAGCTGCCCTCCCATGTTTAAGACATAATCAAAGCTTAGTGTTGAGTAAGCTCCCTGCCAGCCTCCATCCCTCAACTATCTTCTAACCGCAGGATGCCTCTCCCACCTACTAAGATAAATCGTTTTCTTTGTATAATAGCAATTTTATAATTGTGCCACAGCGCTTACAGGAACTGAAGCCCTGAACAATCGAGATTCCTCCTCCAAGCAGTTCCCTTATTTTCCACACTGTTTCCAGCCTGTTGGCTTTAAGGCCAGGCTGATGCGAAAGAGCCCACGAGCGTCATCAAAGAGGCTCTTACATTGATGTTCGAGTGTGTGGCCCATTCATTGTTCCACATATATTGCTAATGCCAGTCTTCTTGTAGTTTTCCTAAATGCATGTGATCCGTTGTATCTCCTAATGAGCTTGCTCAAGGCATCTCTTTCATTCTCCAGAATTACATACATCTATACGTAACGACAGTGTGTTTTGATGAAAGGTGTTTTCACAAATAGCATCACATTTGGGTCTCATTCAGGTAACCATGGGAGATAAGCATTATTTCTTTGTCCGTGGGTTAAGTAATAAATCTCAGTGGTATTTGTTAGTAATAGTGTTAGAAACTTTTGATGTTTACTTATTTTCATTTATATGTATGTATATATTTATGTGTGCCTGCTTCTCTGTGCACCACATATATACAATGTCCTCAGAGGTCAGAAGAGTATATCAGATCCCCTGAACTGGAGTTATAGATGATTGTAAGCTGCCAGGTAGGTGCAAGGAACTGAATCTTAGCCCACTCTGATGTCAACAAATGCTTTTTTTTTTTTTTTTTTTTTGGTTTTTCGAGATAGGGTTTCTCTGTATAGCCCTGGCTGACCTGGAACTCACTCTGTAGACCAGGCTGGCCTCGAACTCAGAAATCTGCCTGCCTCTGCCTCCCGAGTGCTGGGATTAAAGGCATGCGCCACCACACCTGGCAACAAATGCTTTTAACCACTGAGCCATCTCTCCAGTCCCTGGATGGAACTTTAAGCAGGACATGTGCTCTCCAGCCTCACATTTTCCCTATTTCATCATTGTGTGTGAATGTGTGATTTGAGAGCTGATGGAAGTTATTCACGATTCAAAATCGCCCCTCCCGCACCCTGCAATTTAACCATGTGACAGCTGTTACTGTTAGCAATTACACGGCAGACAGTTGTGCATTTAAATCATAGCAATATATTTAAGTTATTGGATAGACAACATTTACATGGAGAATACTGCTGCTAGTCATAAAACCTAGACTGTCCAAACAAAAGAAAGAGTTCAGCAATAGCTTGTGGGATGTTGAAGTTTGATAAGGAAAGGGGGAAACTGATCATAAGGTTTTATTCCAAGTGGGAAATTGGAGAGGATTGTTTGGATGTCAGTGTTAGAAACAAGAGGACAAATGAAGGCTTGAAGTCACAACAGGAGAAATGGTGACAAACAGGGAGTGTTTCGTGATCTCAAAGCCTTGATTGCATTTGGCATCAGAGATTTTATAGTAATGTTCCTTTATGATGAGCAATGAGGAAAGAATTTGTCAGAACAGGGAACGAAATTAATCACAGTCAATTGTCACTGGAATGAGCATAGGACTGCTTTCTACACCCTGTCTAGAAATGCTACTAGATGCTTACTAGATGTCCTGAGCACTTCACCATCATGGGGCCCTGTTGGGGACAATGGAGTCAAAGCCATGGCACACCTGAAATAACACAAAACAGCAAACATGAAATAGCAAATGTCTTTATTATGAATATTTGGTCCAGTAACAAAGGTTGGGCTATGACATATGAATTAATTGCTTTCTCCTGCCCTGACAACACACTGTGACCGAGGCAACTTATAAAAGAAAGCATTTAATTTGGGGGCAGGGGGCCTCACAGTTCCAGAGGGTTAGAGTCTATAACTTTCCTGGTGGTGAGCAGGCAAGCAGGCAATCAGACATGGTGTTGAGCAGAGGCTGAGAGCTTACATTTTGAAATAACAGCCAGGAAGCAGAGAGGAACCACCTGGGGATAGTGTGAGCTTTTGAAACCTCAAAGTCCACCCCAGTGATACACCTATTCCAAGAAGGCCACACCTCCTAATCCTTCCCAAACAGTTCCATCAACTGGGGACCCAGTATTCAAACATGTGAGCCTGGGGGCATGGGGGACAGCATTCTCTTTCAAACCCCCACACAAGCCGAGTGTGCACGGCACCTAAATTTTAGGCTTATTTTTCCTTTAACACCTACAGCAAAATGGAAACGTGGTTTGGTGTGGTTGCCCTTTGTGATTTTCTTATTTGTCATTGAAATTTCTACCCTTCATCTTTTGTACAAAGCACATTTTCGATCTGTACTCCAGATGACAATCTTTGCACATGGACCATACTTCATTATATCAGAAACCGTAAGCACAGTGACCCTTTATTTACTGAATGTCAACCCAAGTCATGGCACTTGGGTGTCGTGCATGTGATACAAACTAAACAAAATAGCTATAGTTCTTTTCCTACAATTCTTTAAAAACAAAACAGAGCAAGATTAACAGGTATTAAGGTCAAACACAGCCTTCAGTTAACCTGGGATGTTATAGATGGCAAAGTCCCAGCTCTCAGGGGTGCATAGAACCTTAGTGGTCAAAAAGAGGGCGTGTTACTGGGAGCTTCTCATCTTGATTAATCTCTAGTTGCATAAAGATTGATACACTTGTTTTCAGCCTGGGAACCTATGGATAGTCACAGCTGTGAAGGTCAATTTGCCTTTCTCAGAAGACTTTTTATGCCTATCGCGCCATGTATAGAGCTGTCATAATATGATTGGAGAAAGAACTCAGAAAGTTACAGTGCAGTGGCCAAAAGAACAAATGAATGGGTAGCTTGGTGCTAAGTGCCCGTCTAACGAAGCCTGAGCTATAAAGTTCAGATCTCAATTATAATGTATTTCCCATGCCTTGCATGGACTGGACAGTCACTGCTTTAAAGATAAATTGAAATTAAGTGAACCGGATAAAGATTTGAAAGTGCTTTTGGCAATGGGTTATAATGGACTCATGTATGTGTTATCCCAGACCTGGAATGTAAGCCTTACCATTGAGTGACCTTGCCCAGCTGCTTGTGAGTGCTGTTTTCTTCAGTGGCAAAAGGCAATAACATATTCCCATAGTGATATTTTGGAGATCAAATGGGATGTTATATGTAAAAGACTGGCAGTAGTTATTTACAGTAGCAAGTCTTGGGCTAAAAACTGTTAATTCTTGAAACAATTTTTCTTTAATAATTGTACTCATCTCAGCAAGTCCTGCCTAAATTGATTTGCTTGTATATGTAATTTCCTATCTTCTTTATTTTAGCTTTATACACATGGAGGTATAATTCTACCACTGGTAACTTGAATGATCGTGCATTCGTGATAGACATTTCAGCTCATTATATTTATAAGTAACTATAGCCAAGCTAGTAGGCAGAGATGGGAGGGAAAAAGAAACCTGGAAGAACAGAAATATTCTATAAAGCCCCAGTCTACATCCACAAGGACATTAAACCTATAAGTACTGGGGAAGGCAAGTAATTGCTGGACCCCAAATGTGATAAGTCCAGCATGTGGTAGTTCTGTATAGTATAAAAGGCAGCACACAGTGGTGGAAGATGGAAGGCAGAACCCTGAGAGAGTGATCCTAACAGAGTGATCCCTGGGAGAGAAAGAAGAATGGAAAATATTAAATGGATTTAAGCCACAGGAGAAAAGCCTTTGTTTAGCTAATCCAACATCCCAGTCATGGCCTTCTGCTGTCAGCCGCATATTCAATGGTTCATCTTTAGGAGGGAGCTGGCAAGCACCTATCCTGCCTGATTAGAGGATCTAAAACACCGCTAACTTATTTTACAATACATCAGATACAGTGGGCTAGGTGCATTAGTTAATTTAAATCTACAAGCTAGCAACTCTTGGTGAATGTTCTAGTTAATTATAGCTTGCAATCCACAGGAATCATTTGAAGCTCCCAAATCAGAAAGATAGACATGCAGGGATAGTTAAGTCTAACTCAAAGTGAACTAGGGTGGTACTTTGCAATTCTCCTACCTGAACTTCAATCAGCTCTAAATGGTGTTCAGCAACAGAAGGGTGAGACATAAGTTCTTATCAGTAAAATAAGTGGTGTACAGGCTAATGCTGTAAAGCCCTTTCCATCAATGCATAAACAAGGTCTTAAGTCCCAGCAAGCCCAGGAGTCTAGAACATGTGTTGTACGAGGAAAGTCCCAGAGCTGAGGCTCTCTGCTACCAGGAGACTACTGAACAGGTCTCTGCTGTACTTTGCCATCAATGACCTTGTTTGCACACCTACAAGCATGGGATCTGGGACTTTGTTCAACTTCCAGAAGAGCATCATGTGACCACCTTTGTGCATGCTGGTTAATGAATGCGTTCATTGTGTGACAATCTGAAGCTTGTTTTCACTGTAAATATACAGACTGCCAACAAGACTGGGTGGGGGCGGTGAGACCCACACAGCTCACCTTTCTCAAATTAGCAGCTAGTTATTAATACTGTCCATGGAGAAGAATCTAGTAATCAATCATGAATGGGTAGATTGACCTAGAATATGCTACATAGGCTGGAAAGCGCTGCTAAATGCTTGCTTTCAAGTTTACTCTTTATACAGATCTTCAGCTTCCATGTGGATCACCGATGTCACCACACTTATAAGCAGAATAGGTTGCACAATGGTTGCGGTGACGTTCAGGAAGATAAAGGTGTAAGGACGTATGTAAACTATTGCCATTGACATAATGTGTGTGTAATGGGAGAGTTGTACCCACAATACCTAAAGTATGAATTCTGGGCTCAATACCATTTGGTGTCACCGAATAGGGTGGGCTGGAGGCGGGTATTCGAGAAAACAGTGCCTGCTGTGAGCTTTGAAGGGCAAGTTGCAGACAGCTACGCAAATGACAAGGAAGGGAAAAATAATATATGCAGAGGCATGAATGTAAGAAAACCCTGGAGGAGGCTGAAGTAGAATGGAACCCCATAGTAATGCATTAACTTGAATTCAGATGTAAAGCAATTGGCTCACCTGGTCATTTCATTATCCTTGCAAAATAGGCTCCTGTGCTGCACATGACTGAATATTCTAGATTCCAGTTATAGCACCAGGGCAGCATTTCCTTTATTTGGGTGACTGATGTGACATACTCAGCTATGACAGGGAGGGCATTGTTAAAAAAGATGGCCCATTCATGGAAGGTCTAGAGTGGGCTATGATGGCACCTGACAGCCTTGTTGATTTGGGAGGCAAATAAGCAGACAAACAGTATTTGGAGATTTAAGTTCAGGAACATAATTGTAATTAGTATAAAGGTCAATAGAAGAAGCCTAAATTAAGGCATGGGAACCAGACAAAATGCCACTGTACTATGACAGATGGACAGGATAAAGATGTGAACTGAGGCAGGGGCGGCAGAAATGGAGGCAATATTTCAAGTGACATTTGGAAAGATAAACTGACAAGTCTGGTGACTGAAGGATGGAGGGGTGGGGAAAGGCTGGGGTGTCATTTTTTTTGTTGTTGTTATTGTTCAGAATGATTCAGGATAGAGCTGTCCCTGGCATCATTCAGTGTCCAGTTTAGGGTAAAGGAATATAAAGGGTTTTATCATTAAATGTGTTGAACGTTTGTAACAAACCCATAGACCCTTAATTATTTTTCCTTAGGAACTGCAGAGAAGCTTGTCTGACCTAACGGAGAGTCCTTAGGTCACAAGAGCTGGAAGTGAGTAGGATTGGACCCATTCTTTCCAGGTTGGCTGGGGGATTGGAAATGAAGCCGTCAGAGACTTGTCATAGAGGTATCCGTCATCCGTTCAAATCGTGATTTTAATAAATGGGAAGGAGCGAAATTGATTTTACTAAGGAAAGGAAAATGAGGATGGAGACACCCTTTTTTTTGTGTGGAGAAAAGACTATCCGATCTCAGCTTGATTTTACATCCATCATAATGTTGCTGAATGAAGGAGTAGAACATCACGGGTCCTCATCCAGCTTTGTGGTAGAAAGAAAAGCCAGGATTTGTTCTTAAACTTCACTGACACATTGACTTCAGCATTCCACAAATTACTCATACATCTGTCTGTCCATCCATCTATTTGTCTGTCTAAATAATTAACAAATATTTATTGAGTATCTGCTAAAGAATAGGAAAGTCTGAGAAATTTTCAAAAGGAAGGTATTGAATCGTGGTCAGAGCTCTAAGAGAAAGCTTTACATCTTCAAATCTCCACTTTCAAATACAGAACCTGGGACATAAGACAGAAATAACCTCAGCAGATTAACACCCGGATCTCAGATGGATTCATTTCAGCTGTGGTTCAGGTTTATTCCTTCTAGCAATACTAATTTAGAATTAAGAGACTTCTTATTCAGAATTCTTGGCACAGTTGCACTTATATTATCTGGTATATGAGTATAGAAATCAAAGAACAATGTGAGTCTTTTCTAAAATCTTAGGATAATGTGGATTGGTGGACTTAAAAGTAAGAAACAAGTTCTTTTTTCTTTAAACATCGGATCAGTGATCGTTTTAGAGCATGATCTGCAAAAATAAATTAAGTTTGAAGTTAGGGGAAGAGCTGTGGGTAATAGACAATCATCTCAAGTTTCCACACCTGTGACATTGTCTCACTGTAGCAGCATGCCATATATAATGAGTGTATCAAAGGAACAGGACCCAAAGCAGAAGCTTGCTGCATACTACCTGTCAAATCTAGGACACACTAGATTACCTACTCATGTTACTCACTTATTGAGTGCTTACTATATACACAGATCGATTATAGGCCTCCCTTTTTGTATAGTATGAATTACCATATTAGATGCTGTTTCCTTGGTAATAATCCCTTATTTTACTCCTCCCTGCAATGCTTGAGGGAGGGAGTCTGGTTCTCTTCAAAGCTGGATGATTTCCCAAGATCACAAATACTGTTCTTGTTGATTGGAGTGCTATGATCAAGCTCTCATGGGTTTGACAAGTACCCTATACCTTCTACTTTAAGAATCCCAACTTGCTCAGTACAGCAGAAACTACAATATTGAATCCCTCAGGATTGTTACAAGAACTGAAAGACAATAGTACACAAGAACATTGCTACCATCATTTCTGTTTTGTTTCTCACACTCTTGGGTCAAACCCCAGGAGAGCAATTCCATTCCTTCTGACCCTCTGTCCTCAATGCCCAATCTCCACCATATCCTAGTACAGCTCTCTCCCCAGGATCTCGAGGTCTTACCCAGTTTTGAAATTTTTATCTCCCAGTTTGTATTAGTGAGAGTGCCCACTGATTTTTATAATTCAGATATATGCATGATTATGCTTTTGCTCTGACCTTTCCTTATCCTGCTTCAGTCTTCTCATCAGATCTGATTAATATGCACAGAATGCCAGATCCCATGGCCATGTGCTTAGACAAATGTATCCTAATGTCTTTACTCTAGTAGTTAGGATTCTGATCACTTGGTCACATCGTACATAAGCAAATGTGTTTCTTGCTGGTATCTAATGGAACCAGGCTGCATAATTGGTCTGTGATATACTCATAAACACTGATGATGTAATGTGGTAAGAAAGATCCTTCAGCATAGACCTTGTTAAGGAGAAACCAGAGAAATACATATTAAATAAATCCCACTTATATTTGGTTGTTATAGCTATAAGGGATGGGTGGTAAAAGAGTAAAGAAGTCAACCCTAAGATACAACTCTACTCACTCTACATCCTCACCATCATGATTTGGGTTCATCTCCTTTCCTTCCTTGAAAAAACCTTATTTGTCTCCATGGGAACCCAACTATTGTTGTTCCTCAAGTCTTCTTCCCAATATTAAGCCTTGCCTAACTTCTTGAGCCTGAAAGATTTCATTGTTATTTTAAATCTCAGTGACTGGTTGATTTGGTTCTTTGTTCCTGCTGTTCGAGTTAGTGATGTAGTAGATGATGGATTTTAGATTTAGCCAGAACCGACTATAGTCATTTTCATCTGAGAACTTTATGCTCTCCTTCAGACCCCACATGGCACCACAACAGAAGAGTGTTTCATTGAGTAGCTGAATGGGGGATGTAGACATACATCAGTGATTAGGAGTACTTGCTGCTATTCCAGAGGACCCCAGTTTAGACTCCAACACCCACATCAAATTCTCGTGAAGCCAGGGAATCTAATACCCTCTTCTGGCCTCCACTGTTGCTGGCACATATATAGCGTACACACACACACATACACCACACACACACACACACACACACACACACACACACACAAATAGAGAGTAGTTGAATGTTGAGGGCATCCACATTAACATATATGGAAATCTATGTCATAAAAGGTGTATTACAATCATGGCTCTAATACTTTAAGCATCCGTCTTGGTGCTTCAAATGAGTCTAATCCCATTCTTGTTCATTTGCTTTAGGCTTTAGTTGAGCTGAAGTTTAATACCCATTTCAGAAATTTGATCACTGCTTGCTCAGGATGCTTGGCTACATTACCTGTGTTAACATGGCTATGACAGTAATGGCAAACAGCCTGCCTGTGTGCTGCACTTGCTCCTGCAGTTTACCTTCTGGATTACACATTTAACACAAGATTTCCACATAAATCTAAATATATACCAACAAAATGATGACATTAAACTTTAGCTTTTGGTCTGCTGTTAGAAGGAATGTAATCCAGGTCACAAAATATATACCAACAAAATGATGACATTAAACTTTAGCTTTTGGTCTGCTGTTAGAAGGAACGTAATCCAGGTCACTTTACCCTCTCAGTTGTTGAACTCTACTTAAAAATAAAACCTAGAGACATCATGTTAAAGCAAACAGGATTCACAGACAGTGAGGAAAGTTTGCACAGTAGTTAGGTTCAATTTTAGTGCATTTTTCCCATAATCACTCATGTTAGATTTGCATAGAGAGGTATAAAAGGGCCAAAGCATAGCATCTGGTCCCCGAGTTCATCTGGTTTCCTTTGTAGGTTAAATGTCAATGCAAATGACTCTTCCAGAGGAGTTCTAGTTGCTTACACTTGTTTGACCCCTACATGCACGCACACGCGTGTGCACACACACACACACCACTTCTACTCTTAATAAGACTATGTCTAGTAGGACACAGTGATGCATATCTTAAGTACAGCACTCAGAAAACAGAGGTAGGTGGATTTCTGTGAGTTCAAGGCCATCCTGGCCTATGTAGCAAATTCCAGGACAGCTAACGCTACATAGTAAGACCCTGTCTCAAGATGATGATGATAATGATAATGGTGGTGGTGGTTATTATTAACTGTGTCTAAAATAATGTTATGATACAAGTTCTTTTGCCATATAGTCCTTCCTCAAAATCATCATACAACTCCAAATACAGGAGTTTCTTGTCATTTGTGTTTTAGCATGTAGCTTCTGAAGTTGGAACATGGTGTCCTTTCTATGAATGTGATAGAATGGTCCCCTACATAAGAAGGAAGCACACCCAGCTGTATGTCTTTGTTTCCCATCGACCTGTGAGCAAATTTGAACAGACTTCTTTATACTACTAGCCTCAGTTATTGTTGCACCAAATTCATCCATTTGTTCAATAAATATTTGGCAGGTGACTACGGGGTAGCAGGCAGTATTCCAGAGAGTGGTTCTGTTAGCTGTACCAACAGCAAGGTGAGCATATCTAATAGCCAAGAGTGATTCTATCTGACAGATCCCATAGTGAGTGGAAAGCAGATGTGTACAGGAAAACTGAAATAAATCTTGGCTTCCACACTTGGTGAGATCTGTCAGTAACATCTCTAAAACATAAATATCTTCATCTATAAAATAGTTATAGTTCAAAAATTATGTAATGAAGGCCTCAATGTGTAGGCACTGTCCTATACATTAGGCAATCAAATGAGGGTTCTGTCATGGCAGGCCATGTTTCTCAAGCACGGACTTGTGAGTCTTGTTACACCATTGAACCTGAACAGTGCATGTTTGCAAAATCTGTTCTTAGGATCTTTGGAACTTTTTCTTCAAAGATCAGAGTCATGTCCCCTTGCCCCTGGATGAAGGTTGACAACTTGTCTCTGGTATTAGAGAATGTGGCAGAAGTAAGACTTGTAAAGCTAAGTCATAAAAATCCAAGTTTTTGACGCCAGAGAAATGAGATGACTTAATGTTAAGAGCAATTGGTGTTCTTGCAGAAGACCCAGGATTTGGTTCCTGCCACCCACACATGCAGCTTACAAGCATCTGCAGGTCCAGTCCTAGGGGAACTGACACCTTCCTTTGTCCTCTGAGGGTGGTACGCCACCAGGCATACACATGGTGCACATACATACATGCAAGAACATTCTCATATGCAAAAAAAAAATGTTTAAATACAAGAAAACACCAAGTTTCTATCTGGTTATCTCCTGGGTTGCGAGCTCTGGGGAAACCCAGCTGCCAACTATGAGAACACTTGAGCAACCCATAGAGAGGACTCTGTCAGAGAGAAACCAAGGCCACCCACCAACAGCTAATAACAGCATGTCAGTCATGGGAGAAATCTGCCTCAGAAAAAGATCCAGACCCAGTTAAATCTTAAGATCACAGCAGCCCCTGCCAAAATCTTGATGCAAGATTATGAGAAATTCTGATCCACACCCACGGTAAAGTCACTCCCTCATTTTTAATCCATGGGAACCAGTGGGCAAGTTCATTCCTGCAGCCATGAATTTTGGGGGTGGAGGGGAATGCTATTATAGAATAACAAGTAGTCCACATAGTTAAAGATAGGAACATTTATGTAAATATTTATATAAATGATTTGGACAGGAAAAAATAATTTATAGTTTCCTTTAGATTATTGGCCACAGAATAAAATTAAAATTTTGGTAACTTCCCACAGACACCCCCCCACTGTGTCCATACTATAGTATAAAATGTACACTTCCAGGCCTGGAACTCAGAACACTACAAGATCCAATTACACCCTAGCTCTTTCCCTCTCCTTTCCAGTAAGGCACCGTACTCTGGTAAGCTGAGACTTTTTTCATTAGCCAGTTACTTCTAGAACTCCTGTCTCCAAAATTTTTAACTTTTCTTGTTGCATAGTTATTCTCTCCCTTCCAAACATAATTTAATTTTAGCCTAACTCTGTGATGTTGTATTATTTTTAACTTCCAGTAGACTTCATTGTTAACACTGTGTGATCAGTACTTGACTACGGATACTTAATGCCCCAGTGCATACTTCTATTGATGAATGAGTAAACATTTGAGTGACTAACATGTGCACAAGGTTATACCAAATACTGTTCTATTTAACTTTTTTTATTTTCAAGCTACGGCAGGCAGCATGTGTTTCTTCACTCTTAAGTTATGTTATAAGCAACTTGAGAATAGACGGATCCTCTTCCCAAGACACACATCCTTAGAGATAGGAATCTCCAGAGGCATCTTTACATTATTCCCGTACAAGTCAGACATTTCAAAATAGTAAGGAGATGTCGATGTTTCTCATTGTTCTTGATGACCAACACAGGGTTATCTGCCAGCGTGTAAGGTGCTTTGTCATGTGAAACCATGTTCCCCTGAACATGTAACTTAACTGCGAAACCATTCTGGAGGAACGCCTGATAAAGACATTGTGAACATTTATATTCACTGTCACCAGCCTGGCAGTACTCTTTGAGAGAAAAGAAAACGGAGAAGAAAACTATTGAGTGTATGACCCCGGCCTTTCTTTTCCTTTTGTTAATGTGGTCCTCTACTTGCATCTATCTTAAACTGTATCCATTTCATTTAGACAGCTTGAAGCTAGAAAGCATGACTCGCCTTCTATGGAAAGCTTCTAGGTTGTAAAGAATAATTCTCTGAATTTTAAAAACATAGAAAGTGAAAGATAGAAGAAAGGGGTGTTAAGAAAAAAAACTGGAGAAATAACTGTGAAAGAGACATCTACAGACATTTCTAACCTCTAACATTTCCAATAAAGAGATTTTGAAGGAGTTTCAAAACTAGAGCTCCATTTCCAACTGGGTCACCTGTGCCTATACTTCTGGGTCATGTCCCCTCCTGATGTGACAGGACATCTGAGCCTGTGGTCTGAAGAGGGCTATGTGTGTATGCATGTGTGAGAGTGTGTGTGTATATGCATGTGTGAGAGTATATGTATGCATGTGTGAGTGCGTGTATATGCATGTGTGAGAGTATATGTATGCATATGTGTGTGTGTATATACATATATGAGAGTATATGTATATGCATGTATGAGAGTGTGTATATGCATTGTGAGAGTGTGTATACATGTGTGAGAGCATGTGTATGCATGTGTGAGAGTGTGTATATGTATTGTGAGAGTGTGTACGCATGTGTGAAAGTGTGTGTATGTATTGTGAGATTGTGTATGCATGCGTGAGAGTGTGTGTACATATTATGAGAGTGTGTATGCATGTATGAGAGTGTGTATTCATAGGTGTGACTGTATACATGTGTGAAAGTGTGTGTGTGTGTGTGTTTGTGTGTGCTGTGTGCTTTGTCAGAAACTGTATAGTGAAATGATAACAATGTTTCTCTTTAGAGTAATGCAGGTCTTCCTCATTTTACAATACAAATTATTTAATTATTTAATTTATCAAAAGGCTTGTACAGAAAAATATACACATGGCATAAAATAAAATAAAGTCACATTTTTTTAAAAAAAAAAACAATCCACTGGTTTCCCACCCCCTTTAAAAAAAAAGATGAATACTTTAAGTTCCATCACCTACACTTTTAATAAGCACCTTCCTTAGACAGTAGATGCTAAATTCCAGCCCTGTGTCCCCACCCAAGCAGCTGGTACCTGAAAGGAATGTAAAGAAGCTTCGTCTTAACCTCACAGACTCCCACAGTCCTGCAATTATCCTGCCTGCAGAGACCCAGCCACAAGAAGGTTGGTCTGGGTATTCTGCATTGAGCCATATGGGGGCCACAGTAGAGCCTTCAGCAAGCAAGACATTGGTAACGGTGACTCTGCCTTTACTTTAAATGCTGATATTTCTGTCATTACTGAGTACTTGCATAAATTTCTAAAGTAATTGAGTTAAAATAGAATTGATCTTGAATCCTAAGCTTTTTGCCAAATGTGTGGATTTGAGCTGCCTTTGCCCTGTCGCACCCCAGTCCAGGTCCTAGTCAAAGTCGCCAACTGAGTCTCATTTCGTGCCTTTGCTCTTGGACCTACCTATACTGTGGGATGAGCATAGCTAATGTACTTAGCATTTCTAATATACTTACTACACGCATTGAGACACGATGCTGCGAGTGCTCCAGATACCGAACAAGCAAGCACCTTTAAATATATGATGATGTCACGAATATGTGTTGGGAAATTTCAATCACTTCTTCCTCATCTCTCAAAAATGACCAGTGTTCAATAACTGATGTTTGTTTCTACATTTAATATTACAAAAATAATGATATCCATAACTAAAGCTGTTATACCTCAGGATCAAGTGCTTCCGTATTGAGGAATTATTAGCTTGTTTAATTTACGCAGTGACTCCATAAACTATACAGCATTATACGGTACCAGCAACTGCTCAGAGCATCTCATAGTCTTCTCCAAAATGTGTTTAAACAGGCGATCTCCACTGATCTGTGATTTCAACCTCTGCATTGCCTCTCACAATAATAGCAACGCTATTCCGATTATAATTATGTAAGTGTGTAACCAAAATAAGTGTCAAAAAATGTGAAAAGGTTCTAGGGCATTCTTATATTAATTCACAATGGAATTCCAACTGACCAGAGAGGAAGAGAGCAGCATGTCTGTGACATTTCTTCCACATGGGTGATTTCGCTCTAAAAAAAATACATGGGTTCATTTATCAAAGACATAGGACATGAGGTGACCTAATCAAAAACAATGACAAACTTAAACAGCAAGAGTATTACGGATGACTAAAGTCTGGTAGGCCAGGTTTCCTGGGTGATGCTGAGAAGAAGTTTTAATGAACAGTCACTTGGGAAAACGTGATCAGCCAACTGTGTCACTGATCCCTCATTCGTGAGCCCGGCAGTCCAGGCTGTCTGCTCCCCAGTAAGCGAAGGAGAATTAGGTAGATTAATATCCTTAACTCCAGATCTTGGTTTGGAGTAGCAACTGAGTTTGGCAACTTCAGGAAGTGATGTGACTACTCTTCTGAGAGCCTTTAAAATAATTAATTACTCAGTTACTCTCGCCTATAGATGGGGACACTCGTGTTTCCTGTGTGAGAGTTACAGAAAGTCCTCTGGTTATTTTGAAGAAAGAAGAAGACAAAAGAATGAGAAAGCAAAGATGTGGGTGGCTGCCATACCAAAGTTGAGTGGAGCATGCTGGGGAGTTTGTCAGGCAAAGCTCTCAAAGTTGGGGTGATGTGGAATAGATAAAGAGTAAAAATAAGACGAGCCCATTGATGCAATTAACACCTATTCATTATCCTGAGTCTCGACTAGATGAACCAACTTCTCTTGTACTTTAAAGGCATTTCTGGTTGTCTGATTTAACTCTGTGTTCTTAACTCAGGAGAACATGAGCTAGGAAATCTTTTCATCACATTGTCTGGCATCAGGGTGTGCCTATCTGCACTGCTAGAGAGTCAGGCTGGAGCTAGGGGGATGGGTACCTGACAGTAAGAGCTGCAGCTGGCTGGCCAGGAGTGGGGCAGAGCTGAGCTCACATTAACCTCTTCTTGCTTACTTCAAACAGCTCTGAGAAGACCTCCAAGAGAAGCAGGGTCTGATGTCATCTCTATCTTGCCTCTATATGTCTCTCAGAATTCCATGTCATGGAAAGTATCTGTTTGCAAAATGACCATTAACTGTTGTTTTAAGAATGAGAGACTGGGTATGGAATTTAGAGGTTATTCCTGAATTTTCTGAAATTTTTTAAGCAATGTATTGGTGGTTAACTCTCCTATATAAAAAAAAAGTCAATGTTTCCTATGAATTTAGAATTTCTAAATATTTGTGATGGAAATGTCAAGGCAGATCTAGTTTGGGATGAGTAATGGGACTCTGTTTTCCATTTTCAATGTAAGCACTATAGATATTTTTTGTTATTTTAATTTTCTTCATTAGTTCTCTATTTCTCTCATTTTAATTTTTAAAATTAAGACATAATTACATGCTTGCCTCCCTGCCAATCCCTCCTATGCCCCTCCCCCTTTTCTGACAGCACAGTCACATTCATTCATATCTGGGAAGTAAAAATCAAAGCCAAACGAGCTGCTGGCCACTCGCTCACCATGCATTCACACAAGAATGGATTTGAGAGTGAATTTACAATCCAGCCTCCAATAACAATCTTCTAACTTACACCATCACTGACTTGTTGGATTCCCATTTGTTCCTCATATTTGGTGCCAAATGTAGAATAATTAAATTATTAATATCCCAGTTAGCTTCCAAATGAATGCGACTCTGGCTATGATTTATTTTTTTAGTTTTAGCGCAATTACTAGGAGATCACCCTCCTAATCTATATTTCTATTCGCTAGACTGTTAATTTCCAGCTGTGCTTCCCAAATACTTGCTGACTGAATCTCACCCTGGGGTTACTTCTGCTCCAGCAATTCATCCTGGGGATTGTATATCACTTGAGCAGATGTTTCTGGTCCATCACGTCTAATGGAGACCTCCTGTTCTCTCTGTCTTCTTCCTTCTTTACTCTCCTCTCTCCTTCTTTCTCTCTCCTACCTGTGACCCATCCACCCACCCACCCCCAGCCCAGTGACTGAAGCCACGCCTCTTCTTTTCTCCCCAGTAATTGGCTATAACCACTTTATTTTAACCAATAGTTTTAAATTGGGAAGAAAGGTTTACATAGCATCATTTGGTGTATATAAGGATTTGCTCATGAGCAGCAACCAGATCTTGGGGGCCAGTAATTAGCATTTGAATACACAGGAGCACCAGACCAACCTCCAACACATCAGAAGCTGAGCTGTATCTAACATTACTGTGATGTTATGAGGTGATCCCTGCTGTCAATGTATTTCCTATGTGATAAGTGAGTTGAGCTGGTCATCAATCATGCAAATGAAACTGTAAGTCAATATGTCAATGAAAGGTGTAGTAAAAGTAATTAGAATTTAAGTAATCAGAAAATGTTAGAGGCTAAGATGTGAATTTATGTCCTAATAGGTCTTGTGGATGTAAAAAATACAGCCCAATAAGAAGGAACACAGAATGAGGCCATTCAGATATCTTCTCTTTAAGCACAGGCATTCTACCTCAGAATGGTAAGCAGGTAGAATTGAGAAAATCCTGTCTTGAACACAGACTATTTTAGGATATGTGGCAAAAGATAGAAATAGCATATGACCTCACCCCTCTCAGCTATGGAATCCATCCTAGCATGAGATGGTGCGGTTTTGATGTCAAAGGGAAAGAGGAAGGATGGAAATGTACAGGTAACTTGAGGATACATTTCATCAGACAGATTCTGACTGCGAGCTACTGGCCATGGGAAGTGATAAAAGAGAGAAGTCCAAGATGATGCAAATGTTTCTAAGCTAAGAGACCAACTAGAGGCGCCGAAACCGATGCGAATGAGAAACTAGATGGGGCAATGCCCAACAAATGATGAGTCATGCCAAGTCACGATCTTCCCAGAATAAAGTCCTCCCATCCTGGGAATAACAAACGACCAAGCAACCAAGAATTTCAACCTTCCTTCTCATTTTCTCAAGACCCAACCCTCCAACAGAGAAAACAAGAGTTCATCATCACGGCCAAGTTTAGTCAGTACATTTTAAATCAATCAAGACAGTAAGCAAGTTATGAACTCTGAATCCCTCAACAGCTCTACTGACTCATGTGACTGCCAGAGAGTAGATATACCTTGGAATCCTGCACACATGTAGGATTTCCCTTTTGTGAGAACACCCCTGGCAATTAAAAAAGAAAAAGTCTCATCTCCCGGATTTTCAATAACTCTCACCTGAGAGATGCCTCATAGAATCTTTCAACATAAATTGACCCAATAGCCTCTTCTTGGCAATTCAGGTATCAGGCTAAAGCCACCTGCATAGATCCCACAGACCCGCCATTGATCAAAATTTTCTTCTTCTTTTTATTGGTTATTTTATTTATTTACATTCCAAATGTTGTCACCCTTCACAGTCTCCCCTCCATAAATGCCCCCCTGTACCATTCCCTCTCTCCTTTGCCTCTAGGAGGGTGCTTCCCCACCTACCCACCCACCCACTCCATTGCTTCCTAGACCTGCTGATAGGTAGAAACACCAGTTGATGTCACTTCCCAATCTACGGATGTACTGATAGATGATGGGAAAAAGAAATCAAAGATGAGGGCAAACCTCAGGTTCTTGAAGGTTGGCACCTACAAGCTAGATAAATGTGGGACGTGTAGTGGAAACTGGGTAAAATCCAGGCTTGCACTGTGAGCATTGGTGAGTTCTAAACATTTGAGTGCTTCTGAATTTTTATCTTTCAAAATAGCTCAAAGAGGTGATGTGTTAACTGAGATCAAATGAGCACAGGACTCAGAGTGGTGTCAATCACATTGTAGTATCTAGTAAATGTTTTCTGTTATTATTTTCATGTGTCTGTAAACATGAAAGGCAAGCTTTGGTGGTCAAAACACATGCTAGGAAGGTTAGCTGAGCTTGCACTCATCCAAGCTGTGAGGTCATAGCTGGATGGACAGAGTTTAGCATAGTTTTATGATAGTGTAGACTGGTGTAGTTCAGTTAACCCCCATCTAGTACAAGCTCCTATAAATTCTAACCTGCGAGGCATAAATTTGCTACCCTCTAAGGAAGAAGGCATACTAGGAAGTGTTAGCTTTAATATACTTGGGTTTTACTTCCATATGTGGTAATATTTGTACAATATACTTCTCATCATGCTTTTAGCAATATTTTCAATTACTTGAAAATGCTTATTAAAACCACACACAAGAAAACGTGATGGCTTGTTAGTCAAGACTGCGGTTTTTGGTATCTGCTGGTCTCAGTAAGGCTGGATTCGATTGGTCTTAACCAACAGTCCCACAGCAGCTAGCTGCCCTGGACCTTTTCGTATATGTATAAGGAAGTAAGCGAGCTCCATGGCTCAGCCTAGTCCCAGTGTGTGCTGGAGAGGTTCATTTACTTCTAAGTGTGGCGTCTGCACTTTGAAGTTTATCTCTTGACAAGTTCCTGCATGTGGAGATTGCAAGAGGTCGGATAGACTTCAAAGTTAGCGACATGGCCCCTTTCTGTCAGAATGGCAGGGCCTGCCTACCAGGCTTGGGAGGTTTTCTTTCCCTGAGATTTGCAATGTGTAAGAGCTGTTTGTTGCAGCATGTAAGAGTCAGAGAAGGAGGCAGACAATAACAAGAATAAGCCCAAACTGCTTCAGTTTCCCAGCCATCAAAAATACTACAGAAGGAGTCTTTTGAGAGTCACTTTTTCTGAGAGGTTTATAGAGTCCTACATGTCTGGCAAGCTATTCTGAGACCAGAATGTGGCCATGGAATTACAAATGTCATACTCATCACGACCAAGTTTCATCAAAGGGTGTAGTCTAATGCCTCATCTTTATTATGCAATTGCCCAACCAGTAGTGTGGCCCAGGAAGGGTTTTACCTCTTTAAAACAGGATCTGATCTCTGTGATACTGTAGCCGCAGTGATACACAGTGAGTCAGCACATGCTACGCTGAATATTAATATCAAGGAAGACTCTGAGATACCTGTCACAATGACTTTCTCTATATATCTTGATTTTTGTGATAGGAGTGCTTATATTTTTAACCCTTGATGTTTCAGCCCACTTTTACTGACATACATGATGAGACATGAAAACCAAGCACTAACTACTAGATGTAAGAATTACGATTAGCTGGGCAGTGGTGGTGCACGCCTTTAGTCCCAGCAATTAGGAGGCAGAGGAGAATGGATCTCCATGACTTTAAGGCCAGCCTGCTCTACAGAGAGAGTTTCAGGACTGCCAGGGCTACCAGAGAAATCCTATCTTAGAGAAGCAGAAAGAAGAGAGAGAGAGAGAGAGAGAGAGAGAGAGAGAGAGAGAGAGAGAGAGAGAGAGGAAGAGACAGGAAGAAAGAGGGAAGGAGGGAAGGAGGGAGGTGGGAGGAAGGAAGGCAAAAAGACAGACAGATGAATTGATTGATTTTCAGTAGCTTAGTGTCATTCTAGAGCCAGACCGCCTAGGTCAGATATCACCACTCATTGCTGTGAAATCTTACTTGTTTCTTTACTTCTATGTGATCAGCTTTCTCAATTATGAAATGAATAATCCAGTCATCGTGCCCCTGAGGGCCTGTCTCCAAAGTATGAGATCAATAACTATTTATTATTATTTTCTATTAGCCAGCTTTGGTTGTTCAATATTATGAATAAATATGAGACCAAAACCAAGGACAACTAAAACAACAACATAAAAATACCTAAACCCAAACTGCCATTGAGGAGTTATGGTTTTTACTGTCAGGCGGTAAGGGTTGAATGGGCCATTCCATCTATACTAGACTCAGACACTCTGGTTTGCTCCCCAGAACACCACTTTCAATAGTATAATTGTGTTTTATAGTTCATGAATTATGAGTTGAAGTCCTGAGCACATTTTTCTTTGAGTCTTATTTAGGAAGATCTAGAAAGGATTGTTTGAGATACTTAATATAGGCTCCAAATCTCCAAAACAAAGAACAAGCACAGATAACCAGTTTCCACATAACTGTGTACACGTGATTGATTTTTGGCAAACAGGAAACTCTCTGGAATCTGGAGGTCTCGTGTATAACACGAACAGGTTCCTTTCTGGTCCTAATAGCAAACCAATCAGCTACTTTTTTTTTTTTTGACAAGGTGTATGTTGTCTAAGAGGCTAGCAAACACATGTTCAGTGTTTGAACTCTCCTGTAATTTTTTTCTCTGCCTGGATGTATTACTACAGTGTAAGTAATATTACATATTACACTGGTTTCTCATCTGGTCTCTGGTACTGTTTCCTTCAGAACCCTCCCGATTAGTCCTGGAGCCTCTGCTCACTCTCCCTTGTTCCTTGCCAGCTCTATGGGCTGCTGAGACTTCTGCATCACTTCCTGTGTGAGTCTCTAACTCCTATCAGGTGGCACCAGTTAGTTTACGACCGTTCATTCCCAAACCTTTACATCTGTCTCCTGAAAGTTTCACAGGAGAATGTTAGGTAACTGGGTGGAAAACCCTCAAAAATAAGAAACTGGAGAAAATGGGTTAAAGGGCTCCAGTAAACGCCAGACACTATCATTGATCCACTCACAGCATCTTAAATGAGAATATCTTGAGTTCCACTGTCCTGCTTATACGCTGATTGTTCTATTGCTACAGTCTGTCACAGAACATACATTCTATTATTTGTATTATACAAGCACATTATATTAAATGTAATTATATTACACATATGTTTAACATGTATATATTATGTGTAGCATACATATATAATATACAAGTCATTAAATGCACAATAAATTTGTTACAAAGAGCTAATGCATACACAATGCAGAAAATGAAAGTATACTGTTTTAAATTCTTTTTGACAGCCTTATACCAACTTTATGGGAAAGTCCTTCAGAAAACAAAAGGGTGCTGTTCGGATGTAAGGAATTGCTTATTCCAACACCAAGAGTTTAAAATGTTTCACACTAACTGAATTGATATTCTCTGGATTATCCTACTAAGCATGATTAAAGTAGACGCTGCACAGTTCTCATCCTATTTCTTGTGACGAGGTGACTGGAAATCACTCTATTTAAAAGTCAGTAGTGCGTTACTTTTACTCTTCAAAAAATAACTCAGCATTGTATTCCGGTGCACGGCCAATT
Source organism: Mus pahari (assembly GCF_900095145.1). Classification (NCBI taxonomy): domain Eukaryota; kingdom Metazoa; phylum Chordata; class Mammalia; order Rodentia; family Muridae; genus Mus; species Mus pahari. Next base: position 50,017,527 of record NC_034594.1, read on the forward strand.
GTCATAATCATCTGATGTTGGTTTTGTAAAGTTGTTTTATATGGATCTTTTTAGGAGGCTGCTGCTTTGAGACATCTGACTAGTCACGTACTCCTAAACTAAGAAAACCATTTCCCAAGAGAGATTAACAGCAGCAATACAGTGACAGCCGCACCAGTCAAACGACTGAGGTTCAACGCTCTCTGTCTGATGCTCAGGACTTCCCAAATCCTTCCTACATCTGTGTATCAGATCCAAAAGAAAACAATGGAGTGAGTTAGGCAGTCTGCCCACTTTATAACCGGGCAGTAACTTCGTAGACCTGAAACAGCCCTAATTGGGAAATGAAATTCGTTGACACGTTTACACAGCTCAGCTCTCAGCAGTGAAGAGCAGAAGTGTTTATTTATTTGTTCAAATACAAATAAATCTGTGTTTTCTACTATGGGATTAAAGAATGCCAGAGCCTACAGTTGCTGCCTACAGTTATCGTGCCACGGCAAGGCTCGTGATGTAGATAAATCAGGAAGGTTTAGGTTCATTCTCTCCTCTTCGTGCTCCATGTTTTTCTAGATAACTTTTATATGTACAGAATTACAGTGCTACTTTGCTCCCTTGAGATAATGTCTGGTTGTGAGGCCTGGGCTGATATGCAACTCAAAATTCTCCTGTCTCAGACATCCAAGCACTGGGATTATACAAACATATATCAACACGTCTGGCTCAGGTTCAATGTTTTTGTTGCTTGAGAATTTCAAACATGTATATACTGTGTTTTTATCCCCCACCCACCTCTCCAATTTCTCCTCCATCCCCTGTCTGTACCACCTTCTCATCCCAACTTCTTGGGTTCCTCCTCCAATGCCCAGAGTCCACCTTTTGGTTTGGAGAACTAGGAGGGGCAAAACCACACAAACTGTTTATGCAGCTACTGCCAAGAGGAAATACTATTTGAAAAAATTAAGTTTCGAATGGAGGGCTAACAAGGCGCTAAAAAGGTTTTCAGTAGACTACAAACATTAGAGAAACAGTCATTTACTTACAAGTTGGTTTTGCTGTTGGCGGAAATTTTGTCCGGGTAATAGCCAGAATTATGAAAATAATGACTGGCCATAAGATCAAGACAAGTGTCCAAAGCTGCAAAGTAATAATAGAAAGGTGTTAGAGTACTGACAGTAAATTAAAGAAAAATATGTATACTCAAAAAAAATCACTACTGAATACAAAAAACTGTCAAACTATTGCATTCCTACCCAGGCCAGATATTTGACTACATGTTTATGAACAGAAAACAAATGTGAGAATTTTATAAATGCAGACAACTTCATAAGAATGGCTAATCCAGATCCAGTCTTCAAATGTCTATCTGATGTTCCCTCTTTGGTTACCAATTGTGACTATCCCAAGAGTGATCATCGTAAACCTCGAATCAGATCAGTAACTTCCAGAAAAATAATTTAGTATTTTCCACTTGTCTGATGGGTAAGACTCAGTGTTCCAAGTAGGGCATAAGAAAGACAGGATAATTTCAATCTGGAAAGATATTACAATTTCCAAGTCAGCATTCTATACTCAGCCACAAAGACTACTGTGTGGCCTTGAGTAACATCCTAATAAATGTGGTCGAACAAAGCAGTGATGCGTTGAATCAGACAGTGGACTGTAGCTCTTCACCACCCCAGTGTAACATCCTGTGTGCTCCCATTGTAGAGCCTAATTTATTGCCATGGTTGCCTGGTTCCCAGAAAAAAAAAAAAAAAAAAAACCCAACAACTCATTTATGCTAAGGACAGTGTTGTATTCATTTCTTAATTCTCAGTACCTGGTGTTAAATAGGCTCCCAAGGAATGTATACTGCCCTGAAACTCCTAGGGAGTTTCACTTTCAGGCACAGTCATGGCTGCTTTTCTTTCAAATGTGGATACAGCTGGGGGCCAGGGAGATAGATGAACCTCAGTGGGTAAAGATGCTTGCCATGTAAACTTAAGGTCCTTAGTCCATCCCCCAAACACACGGAAACCTTCAAGGAGAGTTGATTCCTCAAAGTTGCCCTCTGACCTCCACATACAGGCTGTGATACATCCACTCCTCATGTACCTCTCTCTCTCTCTCTCTCTCTCTCTCTCTCTCTCTCTCTCTCTCTCTCTCATGCACGCACACATGCATGCATGCACACAAGCACACATGCACATGCACATGCACATACACAATAATAATAATGATAACGATGATGATAGTAATAGTAAACATTTTAGAAGCTACAGTTGGGCCTGATGGTGCAGGTCTGTAATCCCAGTTTCTCAGCAGGCTAAGGGAGAAGGAATGTGTGTTCAAATCCTGTCTGGGCCACTGAGTGAGTTCAACTCGATCCTGGGCAATTTGGTGAGACTTGTCTCAAAATAGAGAAATAAAAAGAAGACTTATCTAGTTTGCGCAATGATGGGGTTCAATCCTCAGGACTGAAAACAAACTTTAATTCTGCCTAATATTTTTCAGCCATATAATACTCACTCCGTAACAGTGGAAACCACATCTTCACAAAACCATGGCTCAAACACAAACCTGGAGCACATAATTTGCTTGTACTCACTAGAGTTAAATATGGACCCTTCCTCCGGCCTGCTTACACTGTCAGTCTTTTATCATTTCCCACCTACTTTTCAATACATGTCTCAAATTTTCTCCCTGTGGCTCGTCAGTGTTTCAAAACAACCCAAAACCAATCTGTTATTGATCCCTCAATATCTCCCAGATGAAAGGCTCCACTCAAGTCTTTGCCGAGAACCAAGAGCATGATTCTCCTCACTGGTGGGTAGACTTGGGTCTAAGCATAAGTTTTTTTTTTTTCTAAGATTGAAGACTTTCTTTTAGCTCTCTGACATCTGACATGGCTCAGTTTGACAGAAGCTAAGATGTACCCAGACAGGTGGAACCATCTAAGTAAAGTGACATTTCTCAGACAGTGATGTGTACACAGAGTCACCTGGGGAACCTGCAAACATTCAGATATGGGCTTGGGAGATTTGAAGGGAGTCCTGAGGGTCTACATGTCTAAGGCTCCCAGGTAGGTGGTATCGATGCTCCACGGACCATGCTTTGCACAGACAGGAGCGGGCTGTGCAGAAGAACCGTTTATGGAATCTGACAATATCTTTGCTGAAAAGTCTCTTTGGGATCATCTGATGGATAAAATTAAGGGCATTTTAAAGCTTACGTATGAGGTCATATTACCTTTTTATTTTTCTATGGCTTAAAATTAAAGTTTCTAAAAATCACTCATGTAGGCCTCTGACCTTGTCAGCATCAGAACTCATGGATATTTAAAAATCACCTTTGGATTGTTGCAGGTACCCCAAATGCTGTTTCTATTTATTAGCATGTTAAAATGATGCTACTAAGGAGTACCCACTAGACCTTTTACTTAATGTTATTTTTTTAAAAACCCACATTTTATCATATCATAATTCTCCTTTAACACTTCAATAACACTTTTGATATAGCTGACTTTGTTTACAAGATTACTTATTCAATTTCTTTTCATTTTATGAATTTTAAAAAACCACTGTTAGAAGAGCCACAGACTAGCCCAGACTGCCAAACACAGCAAAGGCATCAGCTATGCAAACAACTCTTTATCTGACAGAGCTCCTTTATGTCTTCTGCTTACCAGATGCTAGCAGAACTTGTCCAACGCCATATACAATGAGTAAACAGGTTGTGAGCTGGGTGTGAATCTCAAACTATTCAGGGCAGGACTTTTTAATATAATTACTGTGCTGTTTTGAGGATTAAAAAAAAAGAAATCATTGCAGAGAGCAGATTGGAAAGAAATATTACTGCCGCAGACTTATAAATGACATTGTTATTCTTGCCTAGTCTTTGAGTAGTCGAGTCTGTTTTTCAAACATTCTGGATACAAAATACCTATTATAATTTATATGACTCAATTAAAATGTGCACTCTAGGGAACTGAATTTTTAAAAAGTGAATGATTGTGGATTTAAACATTTGCTATGAGAAACCATAGTTACTCTTTAAAGAGAAAATTCTTTTGGAAAAGAAGGTGTGGGGTTCCAATAGGTACTTTTAGAAGTTTTATTTGCTTTCTCTGGTAGCCTCAAGAGAATCAAAAACTGAGATAAACTATTCCAGACACCTACCTTCAAATGAGAGACACACTATGGCATTTCTTAAAGTTGTCTTTTTGATTGATCTAATTGGATGATTTTTTTCATGAGAATTCTTTGGCATATTTTGAAATTAATTTTAAATCTATTTTTAAATCCAGACAAAAACACAGTCTAAGTCAAAGAAATTTAAGGCAATTTGGGCTCTGTTAAAGAAAAACCAGCGAGCAAACAAACAAAAACAAAAAACTATCACAAAACCCTAAAAATATCTGTTATCACAGGCTTTTCCTAGAATTTTAGTTCACAGAAGGTTTGAGAACTTCTCTGTATCATCTCAGAGGGATGATAAATACAAAAATCCTCTAGACTGTGGTCTTGGGAATGTTAAAGTTGACAAATTAATCACAAAATCAAGAAATAAGTGTCAATTTCTGTAATAGCAAGGTTGCTTTCAGTTCTATGCTAAATATTATCATAAGCAACCTGAGAACAAAGATGGTGTCAATGCTCCAATACTGAACCAATGAGCCATGACTTCTCTGTTTGTTTGGCAAAAGGCCAATATATTGATTTTACACTTAGAGCCACAGGTGTTAAGTAACACTCTGAGGAAAGCCATTCCTGCAGTTCTTGTTGGTATTTTAATTGTCTCAGTCTACTTCTGTAACTCATTTGTATCTCACCACCCCGTGTTTTTGACATTTAAAGACATACGCATACTAAGTTACAAATTCCTTGACAGGAGATGGTATTTGTTTTCTTCAAATCATTTGAAGTTTCTTTTTATCTGTAAGGCTCTGTTCTGCTATTTCTCTCTCCATTCACTCCTGAACAATTAGTTTAAAAAAAAAAATCCTTGGGTAAAGTCCATCCATCCACACCAAGACTGAAGATGTGACAGTGGCCAAGAGAGAAGTGGATTTCTAAAAAGTTGAGTATGGAGGGTAATAGGCCAGTGTGGGACATCAGAGCCCCAGTGGGCTGAAGAACGTAGGGGGTGAAGAAGCAGTGGCAAATAACTGTTTTAATATGGTAAAAAACTGACCACATTTCTCCCGTTAGGGAAATCTAAATTCTCACTCTCCACCAGGGGAATTACAGGCATAAAAAAAAAAAAAAAGAAAGAAAGAAAGAAAGAAAGAAACAAAGAAACAAAACAAAAACAAACAAACAAACCCCAGCTAGGATAAGTCAGTAGTGGTGGGTCAGAATTATTTACATGGGTATAAAGTTAGGATAGCCAGCCTTGTTTATCAACTTGGCACACCTGAGAAGAGGGAATGTCAACTGAAGAACTGCCTCCCCTAGGTAGGCCTGTGGACATGGCTGTGGTACATTTCCTTAGTCGAAAACTGATGTAAGAGGACCCACCTCACCGTGGGCGGCACCAATCCTAGGCAAATGACACTGGGAACAAACCAGGAACAGCATTCCTCCATGGTTTCTGCTTCATTCTCCTACCCTGAGCTCTTCTCTTGGCTTCACCTAGTTGTCAACTTGTAAGCTGAAATAAACCCTCTCCTTCCCAAGGCTGATTGTTGACTGAGTGATTTATCACAGAAAGAGAAAATCAAGCTAAGACACTCCCCATTTCCAAAATATATTTTAAAATATATATTATATATATATATGGATCTCAGTGAGTTCAAGGCCAACCTGGTCTATTTAGCAAATTGCAGGCTAGCCAGGGCTACATAATGAGATGCTGTCTTAAAAAAAAAAATACCAGTACAAAATAATTAATATAAATACGTGTTCCTTATTTCCTGCTTTTATACTTTATGATTCCAAAGTTCTTTTCACCTCATTTTATATCATTACTCAGTCCTGAAAACATTAATTTTTTCAAGAAATCTTAGCTTCTTCTAGTGGACATCCAAGAGTTACCAGTGATAATTGCTAGTGGGCTATCACTATTTCCAGGCCTGGTAAAGGTTAGAAAATACATGTGGAAGATAAAGAGAGACCTTTTCATCAATCAATCAATCAATCAATCATTCAATAGATAAATATAGGCAGATAGAAGAAATTTAATAGTTCAGAGACTGTCAAATAATGAAAACACACAGAGGACACCAGTACCAGCCCATGAGAATACAAACTTCAAATTTGATTTTGACAGCCAAATTTAAACATTAAAATTCAATATAATAACAAAATATCTAGGAGTCACTGATTCTACAGATATAAACAAATGCATGAGAAAGCAGACAAATAAATAGAATGCTCAGTGAAGACTGGAATGCATGTGCATATTTTCCTGCAAGGATGGAGTTGGCATCAAACACTACTGATAAAATGCAATGATAGAGAACTGCTTTCTTGGGCTTCTTGCTCAGGATAATGGACTGATGGAAACTGAGGAAATGAATGACCAATGCCACAAAGCAGCTCCTCCTGAGAGGTCATGAGAACCAGGGTTATGAATGTCAAGGGAAGACTGAGAGATGATTTCAGGCTGAAGGAGATGAGAGAGGGTGAAGAGCCATGTGCAGCATCTGATCCTTTAGCTTTAAAGGACACAGCACCAAGAACTGGCCAAGCTTGAAAGGAGCCTAAGAATCTGATGGTGTTTTACATTTATATATAGAAACAAAGAATCTAAGGACATACAGAAACAAAAACAAAGCACATCAAGATAGATGCATGAACATGTCACAGTAGAATCTATTATTTTGTGCACTAACTAAAACAAAAAAATTCTGTCCAGAAGTAGAATCTGCAAGTCTACAAATCTGATAGTCTTTTACACTTATATAGAGAAAATCACACTAAAATATTAGGGTGTGGGGCACTAGCCTCTAACGATGGTGTATGTTATGTGTGTGTGTGTGTGTGTGTGTGTGTGTGTGTGTGTGTGTGTGTGTGTGTGTGTGCTGTCCCTAATGACTTTCCTTTTAATTTGAAGTTATTTCAAAACAAAGAGTCTGGAAATTATTTAAAGATCTCTATATCTCTTCTTGAAAAGGTCCAGACCCAAAGTGAAAACACAAGCATAAAGATGAAGCAGTAAGAAAAAAGATAACAGACAGACAAGCTCCATAGGCAGAAATTCTATCTACCCAGACGCAACGTTGCTTGACTTGGAGGGCTCTTTTTAGCTTTGAGATAAATGTGATTGCAACCTGGAAGTCAGTTCATGGGTTGGGCACGTGTCCACGTGCTTTGCACAAACAAACAAATGAAGCAGAGAGACAAGCATGACCCAGGAACATGAGCTAATGAGGCTGATGTTTTAAGAGCAGGTTCATCAGCAGGGCCCATTTGGGTGGCATCTTGAGATGTGCACAGTTGCAAGCTTTCTCAATGGACTGTCACAGTAACCCAGGCTTCCTTCCGTGGGGCAGTGGTCAGTAATTAGACCATTCATATGAAGTGGGGAGAAAGTGAATAGGATTGGGGGGGGATGGGTGAGGTGTTGAATGTTGTCTATATAAGACTGCATGGATGTGAAGGCAGGATGCATGGGCTTCACATTTCATTGCTTAACACCTGCCAAGCAAGTATTCTACCACTGAGCTCCATCCTATCATCACGAGTTTTGGTTTGGGGTATTTTGTATTTAATTAGTTTTTAGATCGTGTACAAAACAATGGATTTCATTATGACACCTTCACACACGTGTCTTGATGCATCTTGTTCTTAGTCACTCTAAAGTTGGGGAAGTGAATGGAGATACTAGATGACATTTCTATTAACTATGCTCAACAACATCAGCCGCACAAACTGGCGTCAATCAAATGTAAACTGACCCCAACCCCAACATTTCCACTGAGAGTTGATCTGTAGTACCCAACAGCTAGAATGAATTATGCAGCTGCATTTACATCTGTAAGAACTATTGTTTCAGAATCTTTGAGAAATCTCACAAAACTGATTTTCAAAAAGAAAAAAAAAGAAAAAAAAAGCTATCATTTTGACTTCAGGTCATTCTTAACTCCACGACTTTCTCAGACTTGTTTATTATTATTCCTGCTAGTCTATCTGAGTCTATTTGTTCTTAACACTGATACAGTTTTCTGATTATTTTACTAGTTCAATTAAGTTTCAATGCCTATTTTAAAACTTGAGGAAATGACTTTAAAATATCACTTACAGATTTCGCCCTAGAGCACATACTCTCCGGGGCTAGGTGGCTAAATTAGACCCACAGAAGGGTTGCATTCATTGCGCATAGACCATTGTCAATGGGGTTTAATGCCTTAAGTAGATCATGTGATCATTTTCATTATAGCTGTACCATCCCTCCTGTCTTATTCTTTGTGTATTTCACAGAGTCACATTATTGCCTCACCCTTACAGATACCAGCATGTCTTGCACTACAGTGATTTGAAGTTGGTTACATAAGAAATGAAGAATACTGGGTATCAGAACTCAGTTTAGTAGGGGAGCGTTTTGCCTAAGTAAAACCAGAATGGCTAGCATGAACAGTCTATTCTACTTCACCATAGTCCTGGAGATCTTAAGGGTACTTAAAATTTAACATACTATACAGTATTCATCTACATAAAGTTTGTGCATTTGTTAGTACAACAAAATTTGCAGATCTCCTATTGTATACTATGGCATAAAGATAAACAAATAAAATGTTCCATCTTTTGAGGAGAGGAAACACACACACACAAATATCAAGTGAATGCAATGGACACTGCTATGATATAGAAAGATAGTGTGTAAAGGGGTGATAACTGCTGAAGGAAAGATAATTTGAAAAGCCTCAAAGAAAAAAGGGGGCCAGGAAGAAGAAAAGATTTGTATATTATTAGATGGAGGGGGAGGAAGAAGTAGAAGTCTTACAAACAGAGGAACCATTTGGCTAACGTTCATAGACAGAAAGGACGGAAGACTATGCCAGGAGCACACAACTGGCTCTTCGAGAGTTAGGGAGAACATCTCTGCTGTGCAGTTTTCCAGCCTCATCCTAAATTCTTCTAGTGACAAGTCCACTGCCCTGAGACTACACTATTAGACAATGAGTTCTGTCTGTTGTTTTTGCTTATATTGATGTAAAATTCTTCCTTCCTTTGCTTACCACTTGCTTATTTTAGTTTGGCCTGTCTGCACATGAAAATTCTGCAAGTATCTAAAGAGAGAAAAGATCTTTTCCCTCTCAGGGTATCTGCAACAACTCTCTACTAAGTCTCGTTTCCAAATGTATTCCTCTGAACTTCAAGACAGTTCAGTGGAGAAAGGCCTTGCAGATGTACATGACAGCCTGATTTTGATTCCTGGACCCCACATGATGGAAAGAAGGAAATGACTCTTAAAAGTTGTCCTGTGACTGTCACATATGTGCCTTTGTGCATGCACACTCCTACACCAATTAATTAATAACACACACATATATGTGTATATACATTTATACATACGTGTGTGTGTGAGTGTGTGTGTGTGTGTCCCAGAATGAAATATTGTAGTCAAGTTGTGGTTTTATAATTAATATCAGAATTTCTTACAGGATTCTGAGAGATGACACCTAACATGTATTGATGGCCTAGAGCATGCACATGCTGTGACACACTTAGCTTTTGTATCTCACTTAGCATAGTAAGTTCATTTTCTCTTGCAGATGGGAAAACACAAGAAGACTAAGTAAGCCCTCTCCAGGAGGCACAAAGGCACACCGCTGCTGTTTGAACCTAGAATCCTGCTTCACCACCAGTGCAATTAGCCACTAAGCTATGTAGATTAAACACTACAGAACAGAACTCTGACTCACTTTGATCTGAATATTATATTTTTATTAGTTCATCCTTGAGACTAGTAAAAGAGTTTTTATTGTTTCGAAGCTAGAGAGCATTGAAAGTCATTTAAAGGTCTTCCTGTAATCTACAACCATAACTTTTTATTACAAACTTGAAAATAAAAGTTGTCCAACCTTTCATAACATAAAATACACTGAATACACTGCCTCTTTCGTCTTTATCCATTTCATTTTGCATTTCCCAATAAGACAAGAATGACCATTACTGAAAGCAACAGAGGATCCCAAGATTCACATTCAAAATAAGAGCTCAGTATCTTTTATCTGGAATAAACCTTAGTTCTACCTCCAAAATAAGGCATTATAGATGACATGGATACCTTAGTCATTTGGAATTTCTGATAGTTGATGCTGCCATATTCATATATACATAACTCATCCAAAAACTAGCAATAAGTCAATTTCTGAATTCTATCCTTACAGATTACAATACTGTCTTAAAGACTGGTAAATGTTCTCTAATATAGAAACAATACTCGGTTGGATTGGCAATGGAAGTTTTTTTCTTTAGTTAATTTGTAAAGCTAGCATACAAAGTCCTGGGTTTCATGATGGAGTTTCCTTACACGTATGTCATACTACATGTAGAGCAACACATTATTGCTATAAGTTAAGCCAACAGCTATTGCTCCAATTCCTAAAGCACCTTCATGCCATTTGCTTTATATTTGTTGACAAAATTTAAAGCATGTGTATCTGCTATATATCAGGTACCATAATTAGCAAATGAAAAAAATTGAGCAATTAAAAGGAATGAAAGGGCATCATTGGTCCTCCATCTCCGCGTGGTCAAAGGACCAGAACATTCACTCATATAACAGAGTGGACCATACAGGACTAACTTTATATTAAAATAATGTACAATTAAGTTTGGGAGTAGAACTTAGTCCCAACTGATCCTAATGTATATTTTATTTTAATGCACAGACTAACCCATGTTAAGGCTTCTGTTAAGGCTTCCTCCTTCTTCCTTTAGTCTCTCTGAAGGGAAGATGGACCAAAAGTGCAGAGAAGGAAGGAGGAAGGGCTAAACATGATTCAAAATGCCATTTTGACAAATGTGGGAATGCCCATAGAGCTATTTATGTCCTCACCTGAGCTTAAGTGTGATTCTCTAGCTAAGAACTTAGAAAGGAATCAACTAGCATTAATTTTTGCTCTTTAGGTCAGAAGTTTGAAATTAGAATCCACTTCTGAGGAGACCTGAATTCCCTATTTAGGACCCATCTTATTAATGGAAGATAATCCCTTCTGTTAACCCTGTCTTTCAGCCCACAGCTTTCTGCTGTCCCATTTCCTTTCATTAAGTAGCATCTCACTGGGTGAGCGTCCGGATGCTGTGTCTCTCTTCTGGAATCTATCTTCATTTCCCCATTATTTTTAAATTGCAAGTTCAGCAGGGTAACATCTACTTGATTTTCTCTGCTACCTACCATTTCTGTTGGTACTTAATACATTTCTCTCCTCCTGTAGAATACATTTTCCAACATCACTGAGAAGTATATTGCCAGAAATCTTTTAAATAAATAGAAAATATCTATGGCCTACATAGTAGATATGACCTCTTCTTTGGTGGGCTGAACTCTGAGCAAAGATCAGAGAAAATAAGATAAGTTAAAAGGAAGAAATAAAGAAATCGTGGCACAGATAACAGATTCATCACTGGGACTTTGATCCCTGAAGCCATGGTGTAACCTTGGATAAGTCCTTGAACTCTCTGGAAATCTGTAAAACTGCCAATTTTTATAACCCTTAATATTTCAAAATTCTCATCTTTGGTTTTCTAAGTAAGAGTGAAATTCATTTCAGATGTAGTTTTAAGAAAGGTTATCCCTGCAAAGTATACCCCCAAGTGAATACTTAGGTAATATGTTATGTTCTTTCTCGAATCATATAGCTGTCTATAAGTCTTGTGACATTTTCCACCCTGCTATATGCATTTGTATTTTCTCCACAGTGCCCAGTCTACCTGAATATTTTTTGTCTTTCCTTTTCTTTTTCTTTTTTTTTTAAGATTTATTTATTTATTTTATGAGTAGACTGCCATTCTTTTCAGACACCCCAGAAGAAGGCATCAGAGTCCATTACAGATGGTTGTGAGCCACCATGTGGTTACTGAGAACTGAACTCAGTCAGGTCCTGTGGAAAGAGTAGTCAGTGCTCTTAACCACTGAGCCATCTCTCCAGCCCCTCGTCTTTCCTTTCCTTTCTTGTGCCATTGTTTCTGTACTCATACATTCCATTCTCTTCCTTTATAATTTTTTCCTTCCCACCATCTTGCTTTGTGACGAAGCTTCTTTTTAAACTTAGGGACAGTTGACATAGTAGCAATACTGGTGATTCCTTGCCATTCAATAAGGGCAGTTCATTTCCAGTATCACACACCTTCATTTGAATTTTCCTGAGTTTGAAAGTCTGCCTTTGAAATACTACTTTCAGAATTAATGTACAGATAAAGATACTGGCATTTTATAAGCCTAATTAGGGAGAAGAACAGTCACATGAAACCTTGGCATGTGTTTTGGGGAGTTTGGGATTAAATGATTAAAATTTTAGAAACTGCAAGGAGGCGTACACACTGAGAACTGATTTTGTCAACAGTATACCAGTTTTCACTTCTTTGTTTGTTCTTTGTTTTTGATTTTTAAATATGTAACTTGAAATTAAATGTCTTCTTCTCCTCCATTCTCTGCACAGACTTCCATTCATCATTAATTTGGATAAAATAAGATGTCCATATTACTCAAATCCCACCACAATGTATACTCCTTAGAAAGCAGCTGGGAATCTAGTTCAGATGTACTTACATCTTTCCACATTTTAGGATAGATCTGACAGACCTTGTACCCATTTTGTAAGTGGAAAAACCAGAGCTAAAGTGGTGATGCTGTCTGTATCATCCTGGGATGATCTCTGACTCATGCTTGAGATATCCACAGAACCACAACTGTGTTGCCCTGGTGAATGATATCCAGAATCACCCACGTGGGAAGTATGGGGGAATTTCTTTCTCTGTGCTGTTTTTACAGTTAACGCACAAACGAACAAAAAAAGTCCATGATTTCATCATTTTATGTTTAGCACACCCATTCGATCACATGACACGTTATGACTTAAAGCTCTGCCTATCAGATTCCATAAGGTAAGTAACCACCTAACTAATTCTTCCTTTTAATACATACATTAGAATGCCATGGTGATTTCAGGCTCTGCAAGCCAGTGCAGAGTGAGATAAGGAACCTGGACCAAATGCTGGGTTTTATGATGCAACTGATTTGCATAGCTGCATTACCCAACTGAGGCAGGAGTGACTGCTCTAAAGAGAAGAGGATTCAATAAGGTTTGGGGTTGTTCTCATCCGCTCTTCTGAATACATAGGTCACAGAAACATGTTCTTCCCCCGGGCTCTCTGGACTCTGTCCTGTGGAGTTCTGAATAGCTTGGCTTTGTAATTTAAAAAACAAGTGTTAATGTGAGAGCACCAAAGTGATGTGAAAAAAAAAACAGTAATATGCATGTAATATACATGTACATATATGTCATACTTGTCATCAACACATGTGCGCACACACACACATACACACAACACACACAGTCTCATTTCCAGTGAATGATTTTTAGATACGTGAATTCCTTTTGAACATTTACCATTCTAGCAGCCTTCACCCTACTATCTTTTCATCCAAGTTTTGTATCACTTTTCGCTTTCTGGAACATCCCTTCCCATCTCCAACGCGTTCTAATGTTACTTTCATTCATCCCATTAGAAATCCACCTCATTTCTAATGACATTAGGAAAAATTCTGAAAGCACTCTGGCTGACACCCAAACTTCCACACCAGTACCAGTTCCTCCAGTAACAAGGTACATCCTTGGCTTTGCTCAGGGACTGTCCCAATTTACTCTTTTAATTTATTCAAACCAAAAGGCGACATGTCTTAACTCGCCCCATTAGCTGAAAGACGGATGGAGACAAGAATTCTAAGTATCTTATTTCTCTTTTGGAAAAAAAAATGCCTTTAAACTCTTCTTTGTCTAGTTCTCATTAACATCACATTTTAGGATTTATTGCTTCATATTCCTGCCCCCTGCATCCCCACCCGCCCCCCACACTCCCACCTTAGACAAAACAAAACAAAGAAACTGCTCACCGGCTGCCTTTTGACGCCTAGCCAATTTTTCCACACCAGGATCCGAAGCTGATGAAACTGGGAAGCCATCCTTCAGACACCCTGAAGAAAAACAAAAAATTCCTGTCTCTTCCTCCAGTCCTCAAGAGAAGTGGTGTCCCGTCTAATATGCTGTATGCCAATGCGTTGGGAGCCTTTTCACGGCATAGCTTCCTAGGGCCTGGGGTAAGAGGCCCACAGTTCTTCTCTTCCCAATGGATTTGTTTTTCCAGTCAGTAAATCCTTAACCAAGAAACTCTTCTCAACCAAAATGTCTTCAGGAATGAGGAGCCAGCTCAATGCCTTTCAGTGGCTTGTGCTTATTGTAAAATAATGCCTCTTGTGCGAAGTCCACACTCCAGAGAGAATGAGTATCATTCAGATAATGCCCCACTGTAAAACAAACAAAAGGCGAACCCACACCTCCTACTCTCAGGAAATTAACTGCCTATCCACACCTTAGAGAACATGTCACCTGTACTAGACGCGTCATAGGAATTAGGCGGGACCCTGGAAGGGCCAGTAGGACTTGTCCTACATCCCTTCGCTTTCCTCCCTACACATAGTCCCTGCTGTGGCAGGCACTGGGCACTGAGGATTTTACAGGTTCCCTAGGACAGAGAGTGACTCCTGGCGTGTTTTAAACGTTTTCATCAGATGTTCTAAATCAGATACAAAGCCGTAACCTCAGCCCATGGTTAGATGATAGACAATGAAAGCTCCAAACTTCAGCTTAAAAATGTAATGTTCTGATTTTGGGGATGTGACTAGGCCAGTTGAGCTCTGGCTCCTATTACAGTTCACAACGTTAAGCACGATGCCCAATATTTAATGGTCAACTGAAGGTAACAAAAATGACATGCTGTAGGTAGTTCTGGCTTAAAGGGGACACAAAGTGACCCAGAATGTTTCTGCTAATCTCTCTGCCTAGGATATTCTCTGTCTCATATAGGTCTGTACCTCTCAGGCTTGTCTCCACAGTGACATCTTCTGCAAAGACCTTTAAATGACCTCAGCAGATGTATCTATCCCTCTTTATAGTCCATTACAATTCTTTGCTACTATCTCTCTCCAATAATTTCTATTTTTGTCTTGTTATTTTGAATGTCTCAATTAGATTAAAAATTCTATGAGAGCATGAATGACTGTATATCACAGTGCTGTGTGTATGACCAGTGCTAAAGAATCACTACTGGATAAAAAAGATAGGCCATGTAAGCCAAATTCATCTTTGATTCTTACTTCTTGACCTGATTGATCAAGACTCTACTTGACAAATCAGTTACAGCATTGTTTGAGTTCTTCCTACAAGTCAGAAGTAAATGTTGGCTCAGTTGCCTGGTCTCCATGCCAACTCTGGGAGCTCAGTGGCAGCCAGCCTGGGGCAGACTGGATCCATGATAGAGCATGCCCATTACTTCAGTTTTGGCTCACCTTACTGTGAAATTTCCAAACCCAATCCACCAGGCCAACAGTTCTGAGGATGGAGAACGTGTGCCTTATGAGTTTTTGTTTCTAGACAAGGTTACGAAGTATTCTCTGGATGACAGAAAGCCTCTAAAATAGTGTGCCCCTTCAGTTTGTGGGTGTGGGGGCAGAGGTACAGGGATAAGATTTACCTAACTATCACAGTTTCTGAAAATGACTACAGGTCCTGTTTTCCTGAAATCTTAAACTGCTGTCGCAATTCACAAATCTGTGCTGGTTCACAAACAAACAGAGTGTAAGTGGGAAGGCAGAGTAGGGTTGGGATGAGATTCTAAGCACTGAGGGATGTTGCTGGCGTGGTGGCTTTATTAAGTCAGGTAACCTCAGGTCAAAAAGACCTGAATAGCCATGTGACTGATGCAGGGAGGTGAGAGGCTAGCTGAAGGTGTACCATGTGGCTTCCAAGAAGCTGTTTGTCTGTTTCCCAGTATCATCCCAGAATTGGATGTTTGGTGGCCTCTCAGGTGGCCCTTTTGCCTGGAAACCTTCATCTACCACCTCTGACTGTCCAATGAAGACAGCGCATTTCATTACGACCCAGAAGTTCCTTGGGAGATCTGCTTCTTCAGCATAATTTCCTAGCTATACAGAAGATGCTCAACATGCATTGGACAGCCCTTTTCATGGGAAGGAACATTGTAATTGATCCAAATATCACACGTACTTCCTTGGAGGACGGGCAATCTGCTGCAAAATATAATTTACAGAAGTTTAATTAAGTTGAGGTACATTAACAATAAAGGTTTCTTCAAATGTATAAATTCCTTCTAAAAGGAGATTTTTAAAGATGAAGTTTTAAAAGTCTAACATTAAAAAACATAGGTATAGCTTGCATAAATTAAGGATGCTATAATTTACACAGACAAAAATTCAAAGTGATTACTAGGACAGACAAAAAGACATAAGAAGAAGAATGTTCAGGGAAATTAGAGATAGATATCTTATTGGGGAAACACAGCATTGTACCCCAGTCCTGATTATAGGTGAAGGTGCTGATGACAGATTAAGATTTTCCTCAAGGGAAGAAAAGCTGACTGTTTATCAAAAATAATCTGCACCCAAATACACAGCTGTAAAAAACACTTTTACTGCCGGGCGGTGGTGGCACACGCCTTTAATCCCAGCACTTGAGAGGCAGAGGCAGGCAGATTTCTGAGTTCAAGACCAGCCTGGTCTACAAAGTGAGTTCCAGGACAGCCAGGGCTACACAGAGAAACCCTGTCTTGAAAAACCAAAAAAAAAAGAAAAAAAATTTTACTCAAAAGGGGTAAATTGCAGAGCAAACAAACAGAGGCAAAGTTCAAGTACCACAACATGAGGAAAATGAAAATTATCCTTGTTTACATGGGCATGATTATGCCCGTCTGTAATTCCAGGATTCCACAGTGAGTTCAAGGCCAACCTGTGCCCCATGTCAGGTTCCAGGACAGTTAAGACTACAGAGTGAGAAGCTGTCTCGAAAAAAAATACAGACAAGCAAAAGCAAACCCTTGTTATCCAGTCAAGTCCTGAAAACATTCACTTAGGGTTCTTCTGAAGCATTAGTACCGCTCCGGTTTGATTGCCTGCCTTGTGTGCTTAAGGCAGTGCTTAAGGCAGAGGTCAGCAGACCCAAGTTGTCTTCAAGAACCATTTCCATCATAGAGCCATTCTATCTACCTCACCTTCAGCAGTAGCTGTCTTTATGAGCTCACCTAACCAGCAATAAAATATGATGAGTTTATCATGGGATACGAGGACTCTGGAGTTCTTCTTTCCCAAGATCTAGTGACTGTAAGTTTTAGGAGGAGTCCAGCTAAGCCAAAGTTGACTAATCTAAATCCAGAACTCATTTTGAGAAGGCATGGCCATTCTTCTGAGGTTGCTTGTATCCAAAACGCTTCAGGACCACCTCTAACTACAGAACACAGCTTTGATGCCGCTACCGGGGCTGCTTGATGGTACAGATTCAGGATCTGCATGGACGATGGACACAGCAGCTCCTGTTAGTCAACCAGTCCTGTAGAAGACTCCACAACTGAACCAAAACGGAAGCAGTCCAGCCACACACACAGGGCATTAACATGGCTAGACTACGTTGTTTTGTTTTAACAGTATTTATTGAAATTATCCCTTACATGATAATAGTAGCAGTAAAAATTAAACCAGCAGACTATAAAGCCCCAGTCTGTGTAGCTTGTTACCATATAATAAGAATCTAGCACAGGAGCTGCTCCACAGTAAATGATTAATTATCGCTTAGTAAATGATGAACGGCAAGCACTTACTAAGCAATTATTAAATCGTCAAAGGAGCCTTACCATATTGAAGTTGTCACTATCCTCCTTTTCAAAGAAGAAAGTGGCATTTGGCAATTATTAGCAGAGAAACAGCAGGCAGGAAGTCACACTGTATGTCATACTTTTAGTCTTTACTCTGTCTCCAATACCCGAGGCTGGACTTGAAGGGGCAGATAATACATACATACATACATACATACATACATACATACATACATACATAAGGATTTTGTTTTTTGTTTTTTGTTTTTTTCTTAAGCAATGGAGGGTTTTCCAGTTCACTGGGGATCTGGAAAACACTTTAGATAATTTTTTTTAAGTACATTCAGGAAAAAAAAATATTGCCCAAACGTATTCACAAGAATAACTGAAGGAGAAGGCTTGCTTTCTGCTTTCAGGCTTCTTGGTTGAGCACCAAAGCATTTCACAGCCAGCTCTTGCCAGTTCCATGAGAACTATATCTGCAGCCATTCCCGCTGCCATCTGCCGTGGTGTGGTAGAGGACTGCTCACTTTCAGACTCTGTCATCCTCTTTCCTCTGCCCAAAATGAACTTGTGTTCGTTCTTAAGGGGCTGATTCAAGGGTTACTTCCTCTCTGAGGCCTTTTCCAGCCCTTCTGCCCACCACACCCCACTCCCTGCTGAACTAATTACCCCTTCAGCTGTCCCATAAGTCTTTGTTCATAAAGGTAGCCAATACCTCCCTACCTGTATTATATGGTCAGTCCTCTTCCACCTACAGGCTGGTCTCCTGGGATACAGAGATGATGTCTAAGGGAATACCAAGGATTGAGAATGTGTTCTGTCACCGAGTATGTGAAGAACTGTGGCTGAAATGTATTAAAGAGCTGGTTGGAAGGAGAAGATAAATTTGGAGAGTTGGGGACCTACTAGTAAAGAACAGATGGTGACATACTGCAGACATAGAATGGGAAGCTCCTAGTGACTCTCCCACAAAGTGAGTAGAGTTGATACTGTGGGAATAAGGTGGTCCTCAAAGTTGAGATCTAAAAATCTGCATTTCAAATCCACAAAATGTGGAATTAGGGGGCTGGTGAGATGGCTCAGTGGGTAAGAGCACTCGACTGCTCTTCCGAAGGTCTGGAGTTCAAATCCCAGCAACCACATGGTGGCTCATAACCATCCGTAACAAGATCTGACGCCGTCTTCTGGAGTGTCTGAAGACAGTTACAGTGTACTTAAGTATAATAAATAAATAAATCTTTTTTTAAAAATGTGGAATTAACAATGAAGTGAACAGCTTCAGAGAATGTACTGGCAATCAGAACAACAATTTTACTCCTTCGCTACCAGGCTGCTTTTTCAGCAGTTAGCATCAATATTGACTTTGTACATGAAGATGCTATGGCATGCTAATCTCACACAGGAGCTAATCTATATAATAAACATTGAAGGTCAGTATTAGCCTTTCTAGTCCATAGATGAAGCATAGGGCAAGATGATTTCCCAGGTCACACAGTTAATGGTACTCAGGGTAGTGATTTGAACCCAGGCTCTTATATCTACAAGGCCTGTTTGCTAACTGCCCCTTGTAAAGGAAACCCGAGTGAGGAACCGTCATGTGCACACATTACACCCATGTGGAAAGACACCATAAATTGGGAAACTGAAGTTAACTCACAGCAAAAATAACAACAGCTTTTACAAAGAGGAGAGCCACCACCCTAGGATTAAGATAATGAGGCACCGATTGCTAATACCTCATTACCTAAGATCAGCCTGCAGAGTAAGGAGCTGATAGCCAATGCTATGAATCAGGTAAGTATGAGGAGGTAGTAGAGCAAAGGTTATCAGCTGCCCTGAACTGAGACATTCCACTGAAAACGGAGACAGAATAGCTGATTTAAAAACCAGCTAGAAGCAAAGGTGCTCTACAAAATCACAAAGAAAAATACAGTTTCAAAGAGCTGAAACCAGGCTCACTCTAAGACAAGAAGGTCCTCCAAGATGGTTGCAATGCTGCGGACTTCCCATCACATATGACATAGTCATGTCAGGACAGCCAGTTCAATAAAGAAGCTGATTACCTTACCATAGGAGCATGGAAATTTCAAGGTAATTTACAATCTTGCAAAGAACTGCTCACCCACTCAGAGTGAGTAATAACCGAGTTGGTTAGACAGGTAAAGTGTGTTTAATTAGCAAGTTTTACTACATGTACTGCAGTCATCCTGTGAGAAGAGGTAATAAAAGGCTTTAAAAATCAGTGTCCCCTCCAAGCCGGAGGAAAAACTCAAGAGTGAAGAAAAGATTTAACATAAGGTTTCAAGAAAGATTGTGCCTCCTTTTTATAGTGTAAATTTTAACCAATTCTTCATCTTTAAAGACAAAAGAAAATTAAAGTGGAAATGAAAAAAAAATTCTCCGCTCAATTTAAGTTTTGATTCCCTAATATCTAGAGCTTTTGAAATTACACACACACACACACACACACACACACACACACACATATATATATATATATATATATATATATATATATATATATCCCTTTTTTCATTGTGGAAATGATTGGACAGACAAATTTCTTCACATGTTTACTCTTGTAATTAGTCTCCTTACTGAATTACTGGGAAAAAGGAATTTCACAAGTATCGAAGAAATCCACATACATCTAGAATCATAGGCTCTTCTGAAGAACCAGAATATGTCTGAAAAAGAGATCTCTGGGCTAGGAAATGGCCCTTCCTGTGATTTTAACATTTCGACTTTCAGAATAGAAAAAAATTCACCCTTTTGTCCATTGCCTCAACCCTGAGCAACACACAATTTTTCTATACGTATCTTCTGTATGCAGTTACTATTTGGAAAGGATGAATCTAGAAAAGAGTGACCAGCCAGTGATTTCAATTCAAACCAGTAAAAACATATTTTGGTCAAAAAGTTAGCAGTAATTAGCCAGTACATAGAGAATTAAGATCTGTTTCAAATTTTCTGCATATGCCTAACTCTCTTCTATCAGATCTTTGACAAGCAATATTTTGAAAGTGGAAGAGAAGGAAAGAACCAGGGAGAAATGAAACAAATGAATGGGTAAGTGAATGGTCATTGTGCCAAGGTGTCTGGTCACTCGGTTCCTAAGCAAGAGGAAGTACTTTTAATTAAGATAGGATTTTGGGCATACACATGGTCATACCCAAAATATTCATTTTATATGTGTTTCTATCTATATAAATATATACCTGTAATACCTTTTTACATAAATATGGAAAAAACAGTCACAAAATTTCACTCTCCATATAACTATGCATGGATTGTAAATGTGAAGGAAATAGAAGGCAATAAAAATAAAACATCTGGCGCTCTGGTTATGCATTTTAATGAGGATTTTAATGATAGTGTGAGAAAAACAGAACATATGGACATAAGACCAGTGACGTTTGCGATAGTGAATTGAGGCTCTGAACCAAAGTTTTGAACACATAGGTTCAATCTCAAGATTTTTTTTCCTAAACACACCAATTCAAACTATCCTAAATTGAGTAGCTACACATTCATTAATTTTTGTTATAACTGTGAACATTGGGTTTCCATTTTATCCCTTTGTCAACAGGAAAGCATTCATGTATAATACAAAATGAATATAATTCAACTGGGAATAATTTAAATGACAGAAATGAAGCTGTCTTGTCCGGCGTGTTATTACCTGTGATTGTTTTCTGGATCATGGGATTGTTTAGAAAGCCAGTTGTGGTCTATATATAGACTATAATTAAAAACAAAATCTGACCAAAGTTCTTTGAGAAGCTTGCATGAACTTTTCTACCACTGAGCTCCTCTCCTGGGGAACACAATCTTTCTCTCACCTACAGTTTGACCCTCAACTCCTCCGCCTCCTGCAATAATAGAAGTTCATTGCTTAAAGCAAACATTGAGTCTTCCTCATAGCACAAGGAATCCATGAAATGAGTTCTGTTGATTCGATGGTCCCTCAGCCTCCAGAGGTCACTGGCAAGATGCCATTTTGTTATAGCAACTCCATTCCCTAAACCAGGGGTCACGTGAGAAATGTCAACTCATGTTGAAAGGGAAGGCACTAATTTACTGCAAAATGCCGGAGTGCTACCAGGGTTTATTTGAAGAATTGCTTTGACAAAGATGTCGAGAATGGGGTGCAGAGTGTGGGGGAGTGCAGGGGACTGGGCAGAGTGACATCTGTGATGATATCTGGGCAGTTTTGCATATATCTGTCACTTCCTGCCCCATTGTCTTGTGAGGCTCTGCTGCTTTCTCTAGAAAATTCAGTAATCATTCTTAGTCTGCAGTTATGTTCTTATTCTAAAAGGTCAAATAAATCTGGCTAACTCAAAATGACCCAAGGCCTCTCTGGTCCTGAGTTCATGTGTCTGTGCATCTAAACACAAACTTAAGCCATCTTTATTATAGAACTATATTTTACTATAGAACTGTAAAATAAATATGATACCTAAAATATCTTTTTAAAGAACTGTATACTCATGTGTATATATGTTCTATACAGTTCTAAAATAAACTCATTTATATATTTTTTCAGACTATCAGGTTATCATATCAACCTTCTTTCCCATGAGGAAGTACTTACTTGTAAATCCAATACGACAATTAATTTCAGAATTTTGAAATGCATAGACACTCAACACATTGGTGATACACATAAAAAGAAAATAAAACCAAAACCAAAATCATGAGCTAAGTATTTGGTGAGTTTATTAACTCACTGGAAACTGCTAGGTCTCACTACTGCTAGGGTCTGGGTTTCTTGCCCTTATTCCAATTCTTAACTTGATTACACTCCATTCTTTTTCTTTTCTTCTACCTCTCTTTTTCCCCGTTAGGTATCTCTGCAGTTTTCTATGACCCCTTGGTGTCTGCTGACCCCCTAGGTGCACACATCTCAGAGCAGAGCTTCAACATCCAAATTTCTTAGTCACTAAGAAGAAAGGATGTTCTAATTTTCTTCTCTGACAGGCTTGGCTAGGGGTTCCTAAAGGAGTAAAATGTTCCTACAGCTAACCACTACTAACTGAAATAATGCTTCATTACGTAGAACCTCCAGGCAATGGTGATCGAGGAAGATAATGAGATTAATTTCACATCAAACATTTCAAACTCGAAGCAATTCTACATCAGGACACTCGAAGTAGGTTCGCTTTCTATCTTTTCTTATACTGCAGACAGTTTGGGTACACCCTCTGGGTACCTGTGACAATTCCTCCTGTGGATTTAATATTTTGGTATTTTTATTGTTGTAATGCCCTTTGATGTTTATGGAAACTTCTGATGCTTATATTTATGATATCATTTGACAACCTATGATAGTTCTTAATAGCCTTTGATAATATTCATATTTATGCTATCTCTTGACATATATGTCCTTTGATACCATCATATTTATGACACCATTTATAACTTTGGTGCTCTATGATATCCTGTGATATGCATTGATTATCTTTAATGTTTATGATACCCTTTGCGAAATTATAGAAGTTAATTTCACTTTCTCCAGACACCCTAGATGAAAAATTAAATGGCAAGTGATTCCATATGATAAAGATGTTTAACCTTTCAGTAAATTAACATTACCTAGTTTCTTATATCCTGAGATAAAACTGGCATCAGTTGATTTATATCTGCTACTACAACTGAAATGCAAAAGAATTGTGAGATTTCTTTACAAGTTATAAATGTAATACTTCTCTTTGTAATCCTACATTACTGGATTTTCCTTTGGTTTTCTAAACATATATAAATGTATGTTCATAAATTTATACTTACATAAATGGACATTTGCATATACATCTATGTATATTTGCATATACATAACAGTTATTCAAGACATTCTTATTACAGAACTGTATATTCATTAATTTTTTTATAATTCAGAATATCAGGACATACCTTTATCCCAGTGTTTCTGAAGGTAAAAGTACTGTCCCAAATAATTTTTTAAATGGAATCCACAGCTCATAATTCAAGCAATTACTGGAAACTATAGATAATAAACAATAAAGAGACTGTAACAGAAATAAATTTCTAAACAAATTGGTTATTAATTACAGGTATCAGTATGATGTCCAAACCATGAGACAGAACTATCTTAGGAATTGTAATTTCAATGGAGAAACAAGATTTGACACTGTAGAGGAGGTCAGTGGAGACTCAGGATAATTTTAGATCCATGGCTTTTATAGTTCATGAATCTTACAGGCCCCTTCACCTCTTTACAACTGTAGTACCATCCCTCAAAAGACATCATCATGTGATCCTAAAGAGGATCACGGGTCTGAGATGGAGTGTAAAATACCAAGCACTTACCCTGACGAAACACTAGACAATCACAGAAAAGTTATTTTTACATGACATCATCTAGATGACGAATTAGAGACACACACACCACCCTACATCTCTGTGGAGCTGAAATGTCATCAGATGCACACTTGCAAGAAGAGTTCAGTCAGACAGGAAGCCATCAAGTGACAGCTATGAACAGTTTTCAGGTAAAATCCTAAAATATTAACTGCAGGTTTTTAGAGGCAGTCACGGACCTCAGCTCAGAGCACTGAGCATAGAAAACTTACTCAATAAAATCATAGCACTAAATTCCTAACACTGGGAAAATACATAGATATTTACATACTAGAAAAGGCATTTAGAACTCCTAATATGTTCAGAAACCTTTCCACATGACATTATAATATAAAATGCATAGATTGCATTTTTATTAAATGTATAATTATTAAAAGCTACATGAAAACATCAAACCCACAAGGCACGCTCACCAGAAGAATAGCAGTAGACCTATCTCTTTCTGCCAAAACAATAAAAGCAAAGAAAACATGGAATTATATTACCTAGGCCCTGAGAGCAAATAGCTTACAGCTCTAATGTCATTGTGTCTAGAAAAGTTATCATTCTGACAAAAATAAAATCAATTAGAGAAACCTCAGAGTAAACTTGCATCATCCAGCAAATGGCCTTAGCAGGCATCTACAGAATATTCCACGGAACAACTACAGAATATGCATTTTTCTAGTCAGCCAAGGAATATTATCCAAAATAGATGGCATTCTATGCAGTATAAAAAGTCTTATCAAACAAGTATTAAAATAAATTTTGTCTGTTTTGTAATATAAATTAGAAGCAATAGGGAAAGAGGGCCATACTGAAACCACACAAACATGTAGTGATAGAAAAAAACACTCTCTTGGTTTATCAGTTTGTCATTGAAGAAATTAAAAAAAAATTTTAAATCAAGTAAAAAATAAAAATACAACTGTCAAAGTAAGTGGGATATAGTAAAGGCAATACTAAGATACAAATATAAAAATTATTTAATAATAAATAATAATAAAATAAATCAATAAAAGAAAGACATTGAAAAGAAGTAAGAGAGACTGCTTATATCTAAATCTTAGAAGGCAAAAAAGTCACTTAATGACCTCAATCTCTTAGGGAAAGAAGTCAAACCCAAAGCTCATAGATGGAAAGAAATAACAGTGATCAGAGTACAGTTTAGGAGACTAAACTGGAACAATGTGAAGACTCAATGGAAGTGTTCCTTTCAAAGGAAAAACAAGATGAACAAATCATTAGCTAAATTAACCCAAAGATAGAGGATGTCCAAATTAATAAAATCAGAAACAAAATAGATGTATTGTAAGAGATAATCAATGAAATCCAGAGGCTTCTGAGAGAATACTTGGAAAATATATTCCTTCATGGAATTTATCAGGAATGTCTGTCTATTCTTAATATGATACCAAAATGCTTAGCTAGTGTGATAAGAGAAGAGAAAGGCCTAAAGAGACAAGTAGGAAAGGAAAAACTCAAATGATTCCTATCCATTGATGATATTAGCTTATCTGTAAAAGACAAAAACCAAAACAAACATGTTTCGGGAAATATTAAAATTGATCAGCAGGCTTCCCACACTACTGCCAGCAGCTCTCCACCCCACCCCCACCCCCCACCTCACCCCACTCAGTCCCACCAGGCTACTATCTGCCCACCAACTCTCTAGTGGAGCCTGAGCTTCCAAGTTCCTTTTGCTGCCATGCCAGCCCCATGCAACAACCGTCCACCCCACGGTTAGCCTCCACAACACCTAGCAACCTGGTAGAAATAAAACTCTAGAAGCTTATAATTAACCAAACAGATTTATGTATCAATAAACTCTCAATTCACAAGATGCCAATACAATGATTTCCAAACTAATTGATAATGATAAAACCTGCCCTCCTAGATTAGACAAATTATCCCAAATATTCTATTTCTTCATTTACATTTCAAATGCTATCCCAAAAGTCCCCTATACCCTCCACCCACCCTGGCCCCAACCCACCCACTCCTGCTTCCTGGCCCTGGCATTCCCCTGTTCTGGGGCATATGATCTTTGCAAGACTAAGGGCCTCTCTTCCCATTGATGGACGACTAGGCCATCTTCTGCTACCTATGCAGCTAGAGACACAAGCTCTGGGGTACAGGTTAGTTCATATTGTTGTTCCACCTATAGGGTTGCAGACCCCTTTAGCTCCTTGGGTACTTTCTCTAGCTCCTCCATTGGGGGCCCTGTGTTCCATCCAATAGGTAACTGTGAGCATCCACTTCTGTATTTGCCAGGCACTNGCATAGCCNCACAAGAGANANCTATATCANGGTNNTGTCAGCAAAATCTTGCTGGCATATGCAATGGTGTCTGTGTTTGGTGGCTGATTATGGTATGGATCCCTGTGTGGGGCAGTCTCTGGCTGGCTCTTCTTCCTATCCATTCATCTCCATCTTAACTCCCTCCATCCCCCACCCCCCACTCTCTCTGTCTCTGCAACTCTTAACTTCACCTCCCTTTTCCCTGGCCAATCACAGGCCTCCTGTTGCACTAATATTTTAATGTAATTGGACAGGGAAAATCCTGCCAGACAAACAAAACCTTACACCAGAAAACCCATTGATGTGATAAATACTTTCAGTAAAATAGTCGGTTGCAGCATTAATGTATAGAAGCCAGTATCTATATATTGGTATCAGAGATATGGAGAAGTCGGCCAGAAAATAATCTCACTCACAACAGTCTCTAAGAATTACCTAAGAACAAACCTGACCAAGGAGGGGAAAGACATCTGTTATAAACTTTGAAGTATCAAAGAAAGTAACTGAAGACACTAGACCCTGGAAAGACGTCATGTGAAAACAAGGTAGTTTAACTCAGAATTCACTGATGGGTTTTTGTAGTGGAAATGTCTTGAAAATCAGCCTCATTATTTGACCCAAAGATGTCCAACGGCCTCAGCCACTGAGAGATGAGTTAAATACCAAAGTGAATGGCATTTCAGACACCCTGAGCCCATATGTGATTAGTGATTATGTCATCATGCATGATAGCACCATTCCTAACCAGAATTGCACTGTGGGTGACATGAATAAGGCAAGTTCTATGAATTTTTATTATGACTGGATTGTTCTTATTAAATACTGATAAAATTCAAGAAAGACTGAAACAAAAATCCATTTGTGTACTTGTGTTGAAATTATGAGATATTTAAACATAAAACTGTGTTTCTGACAACAGTAAAATATTGCTCAAATGGTAAGCCTTGAAAGCTATTAATTTAATGGACCAAAACAATTACTAAAAGTTTTTAAATAGGTAAATAAATAAGAAACTATATTGATAATTCATATGAATATTAAGCAAAAATGTATGACCCTAACAGTTAGGAAGACAACTGCAATTCTAACAGAGAAATTCATTAATAATCACTATGAATGTCAAACAGAAAAATATAACCTTGGCATATATGCTAGGACAGGCCCGCAACATGGCAGTGTCCCTCACCACCTACATCCATGTCTTTCTATCGAGAGAAACCAAAAAGAGAGCTTGCATGAATACTATGTCTAGGAAGGAAAGAATCTCTTTGGTTCATAGGTGACAGTCTGTCTTTCAAGGAAGCCAAGGGAGGAAGCCTAGAGGAATATTGCTTACTAGCTTGCTCTCCACGGCTTGCTCAACTTGCTTTCTTATATAACCCAAGACCACTGGCTGTTCCCCTATATCAGTTGTGATCTATGTGTATGAGCTGGACCCTCCCTGTCCATCAGTCATGAATCAAGAAAGGCCACTACAGCCATGCTGGTAGTTCCCTCTTCCTGGGTGACTCCAGTTTGTCTCGAGTTGTGAAAAAAATTAAATGAAATTTAGTGACACTTAGTCCTTGAATAATTGAAAAACAAAATCTTAGTTTGGAATAATTTACATTCCGAGCAGAGGAAATAAAAATCAAAGCAGCAACTTGGCTTCTTCCGACCTGCAGCAGAGGAAAAGCTTCTCAAATTGTGTCTAAAAATATCCATGATGAATTATCCTTGATCCAGACACAATGAAAGCTGTGAAAAAGAGAAAGTATTAAAGAAAAATGAGATAGCCAACACACCCTGTTGTCATTAATCAAACTGGAGGACAATAGGATTTATAAAGACTTTGAACAAAACTTCTCCTCCATACTCCAAAGACTGAAATGTAAACAAACAGCTATAGATCGGGAAGCACAGACTTACTTGAAGAAGAATAACTGAGATTTGGCAAACTGAACCCTTAGAACAAAGTTTATTTATAGAAAACATGCTGCTGAATTTGATCATCTCATTAGTTATAAATCCCTCCAGGTTATATTGTTAGTTTTACAATGGCTGGAGGATTTAATCCATTGGTCATGTAGTTGAGTCGCCATGTATATGTAAGAAATTAATCAGCATAACCTAATACAGTGAAGACCACAGGTCATAAAGGGAGAGTTTCATAGTGTATACAAGAGATAATATCATATATAGATAGATAACATTGCCACTTTTTAAAAACATATGATGTCCAAGCAGAAGAAACTCACCAAGTTAGGCATGGCCTTGCTAGGGACAGGATGACATGGTTCCTGCCCCAGGACAGAGTCAGCAGGCGTGGGCCCCCACAATTGTCAGCAGGCTGCTTTGGGCATAAGACTTGTTTGTATAATAATGTACATATTTTCACATTCCTCTGAGGAATGTCACTGCTGTTAACATTAATGACTCCATGATAATCAGAGACAGCGTGAGTCCAGGAGACATGGGTGTGGCTAATGTCTCTGCAAAATGGTAACTGCTGGGGACCTTCAGGACAGCCCTTAAGGCTGTGGGAAAGAACTCTAAAAACGTGAGTTCGAAAATATATCATTTCTCAACTATGCAGAAATAGAAGTATGCAATATGAATTGTATAAGGAGTGTCACAGACCTAAAGGAACAGAGGTAGCTACATTATGAGCAAACTTGTCAATTTACAAAGACAGGCAAATACAAATGCAAACAGATTCCTGAGTTCAAGGTCAGCCTAGGACAAAGGAAATTTAGGTCCAGGCTTGGTCAGAATGGTAATTCCAGGGCAGGGTCCCACCCAGCTATCTTACTGTCTGTGCTTCTGCTTGCTGTCTCGTCCTAAAAGTCAAGGGGCTAAGGACATGCAATGCTGATTCATGGGATGGTCAAGAGGGAACCTGGAATAAATAACTGAACTGATGTATATGTATTATGTATATGCATTATGTATATGCATTATGTGTATGCATTATGTATATGTATTATGTATATGTATCTGGGGCTATTGGTCTGTATGAATTGAGCTAGCAAAAAAAATGATATTAGTTCTTTAGAATTTTTTTCTAGCAAGAACCGAGCTGTCTGGAGATCTCTGGAGAGAGAACATAGCTCTTCAATAAGTTTTTCTAATAGGATTTCTGATTTTAGTCAGAAAATCCATGGAGAGTGAACACAGTTCTTTTAGAATTTTTCATAGCTCTTTTATAAATTTTTCTTGGTTAGAAATCGTAAGAATTACTCAGAGAGCTGACACAGCTCTTTTAGAACCTTTTCTGACAGCTACCAGAGAAAGTAGTCTCAAGAGTGAACACACAACTCTTAGAATTTTTTTCTGGCCTACTAATTTTGATCAAAAAACTCAAGAATTACTTTTAAATTTTTTCTAACAGGATTTTTGACTTGGCTGGAAGATTAAAAAAAATTAGAATTTTTACTAGCAGCGAGAGCTATCTCGAGCAGAAAGTTAGATGTCTCAACCATAGAGTTTTTAGAATAGCAAGAAAACGCTGTCTAGAGCCGATCAGATCACATAGAGCTGTCTGGAAAGCCATCTTGGCAGAACATAGGCCGCCAGCTTGGACCCATGGTTTGACTTCGAGTCGTTTGTTTCTCGGCTCTCAAACATCTCAGGTATCCAGACCTAGCTGAGGCCGGTCCTTGGCAGAAACAGTACATGCGCTTAAAACCAGTCCAGGCAGATGGGAGCGCTGTCTCTTTAGTGTTCAAGCATATGTCCCAGGATGGGTCTGATCACTAAACACAAGAGGGGAGTTGTTAGGGAATGCTAGGGAGCTATTAAAAATACCCAAGGGGCTAAAGGGGTCTGCAACCCTATAGGAGGAACAACAATATGAACTAACCAGTACCCCCAGAGCTGTGTCTCTAGTTGCATATGTAGCAGAGGATGGCCTAGTGCGCCATCAATGGGAGGAGAGGACTTTGGTCTTGGGAAGATCATATGCCTCAGTACAGGGGAATTCCAGGGCCAGGATCAGGAGTGGGTGGGTTGGGGAGTAGGGCAGGGGGAGGGTATAGGGGACTTTGGGGATAGCATTTGAAATGTAAATGAAGAAAATATCTAATAAATAAATAAATAAATAAATCTTGAGGGAGGAAGAGAGAGAGAGAGAGAGAGAGAGAGAGAGAGAGAGAGAGAGAGAGAAAGAGAGAGAGAGAGAGAGAGAGAGAGAAACTGACCCTTGCTTCATTCAGAGTTCAGAGTAGGCATGTATAGCTCAATGTAGTAGGGTGTCACGTGTCCCTAAACTGTCCCTGCAAATAACCTGCCTCAAGGCCGCATGCTTTCTGAGTCTTAAATTTTTCTTTCCCTTCCTTCTATCCCCCTTTTGCAGACACTGTCCAAACTTCCAAGTCAGTTTTCCCTAACATTCAACCCTTCCTCCCTCCCCGTCCTCCTCCCCAACACAGCTGTTCTTTGACAGCTGAGCTTACTCACTTTGTAGAGCACCAGTTCAGAAAACTTGCCTTTCTTTTCCCAGGCGAGCGTCTTCTTTTTTATCTCTCAAACTTCAAAACTATCCTAAAGTTTCCTCCTTTTATCTATTGGGACTGAGAGCCCACAAAAGGGACCCAGTGTTTCCTGCCAACAACTTAGGGGAGATGCGTGAAGCCAAGGTATCGCGCAAGTCCTTAATGATGGTATCTGGGGGCTTCTCCCATGTCAGCTGGCTGATTTTGAGCAGATACTTTGAGATGCATGTATCCTGTTCCTCCTGTGAACTTTCTTTGCTAATTTTAGCATCCCTAGTGAATCTTGCCTGAAGCAATTACTACTGCGGTGTCGGACTGGCTCTATATTTACAGACATCCTTCTGCAATTACTAATTGCAATTCTGCAAGCGAGTGGTACTTACCCCTTGTCTTCTGCTGTAATCCTATTTTGGCTATTCACTCATGTCACCATAGATCCTCACATTGTTCTTCTTTATTTGTGCTTTTATCTATTTTTATTTTTGTTTCTCTATGTAACAGGATAGAGGCATGTTTTGTTTTTGTTGTCGTTGCTTGTTTCTCTTTTAATGCCCTATATATCCTGTGTTTTGCCTGTCCATCTCCTCTCACCCTATACTCCCTGGCAAGCAGGACACAGGAGTCTTCACAGTGTTACCGTTACTCGAACAGGCATATAATTGGAAGGGCTCAGTCTGAAATCTGTAAATTTTTTTTCAGATTCACTT
Organism: Mus pahari; assembly: GCF_900095145.1. Classification (NCBI taxonomy): domain Eukaryota; kingdom Metazoa; phylum Chordata; class Mammalia; order Rodentia; family Muridae; genus Mus; species Mus pahari. The sequence continues at coordinate 50,049,162 of NC_034594.1, forward strand.
CTTCCACAGAAACATAGCCTTGACTTTCTTCCATCTTGCTTCTTTGCTCGTTCATATTTTATTGTCTGGATATGCCATGGCTATTTATTCAGTCACCTGCTGATGGACACATTGATTCTTTCTAAATTCTCACAATTTTAACTAAAACATAATTAGTATTACTATGGCTTTTTCTTCTTGGTATCCCTTAGCCATCTCGAGATATAACTTTGTCCTGGCAGCCATGGCAAAGAAACAAGGGGAACACTTTGGAACTAGCTAGTAAGAACGGAGCTGTGAACACTCCACAGCACTACCACAGGCCCCTCACTTGACTCACCTTGGGTTCCAACCATCATTCCCACCTGTTACCCCTCACGCTGCAAGAAAGGGTAGAAAGGATGGGGAGCGCTCACTGAGAGCCAGGCTCTGATACCCAGCTCTCAGGAGGTGGTACTGCACTCTGAGGGGAAGTGCAGTGGTGCAGCTGCTCCTGCATCACTGCTTGCAGGTGCAGTCAACTCACCGGTTGGCCAAGCTGGACTTGATGGAGTCTGTACTTTGTTCTGTCATCGGTGCTTTATATTCAGAGTGAAAAGAAGTTTATTCATATCTTCCCCCAGGGGCTTTAATGACCGCTATAAATACCTGTGGGCAGAGGTTTGTGAAGATATAAATGTTAAGGTCCTTTGAGTAGGTTAGATGCTGGGAATATGTTTAATTCCATAGACAGTTGCCAAGCTCTCCTCCAAAGTGACTGTAACGCTACATTTCCTTCAGTGACTCCACATTGTCACCAGCATTTGTCACCAACAATTATATCATTGTCCTAGGCTGCAGACATTCCGACAGAGCTTAAGTATTTGCCTTTGCTGTTTTCATTTGCTTTTCCCTGAGGACAAATGGTGTCTAACATTTCTTTGTTTTCATTCATTTTATTTGGTAAGCTGTCTGTTTAGCTTTCATTCTGGTTTGGAAGCGAGGTGTTTCCTTACTGTTGTGTTTGAAGGATTATTTGTGTTTTCTCTTCATGATAGTGCTGTGCCAGAGATAAATTATACAAATATTTTCTCCAACTGGTGGTGGCTTCTCAAGACCATGTCTTTGGCAGAGCAGAGATTCTGCTTTTAATGAAGCCCAGTTTGTCTATTCTTTCTTTCACAGATCCTGGCTTTGGTCTTATCTTAAAAAGATATTAATAAGTCCAAGATTATATAGATTTTATTTTGTTGTCATATTATCTTCTAGGACACTTATTATTTTTTAATACGGTTTTTGTTTTTACCTTTACATCTGTAACTCATTTTCATTCTATTTTTGAGAAGGGTGAAGGGATGTGTATGTGCATGTTTGTGTGTGTTTGTGTGTTCATGTTTGTGTATGTGAGTGTGTGTGTGTGTGTGTGTGTATTTGGTTTTACATGTGGATATTCAGTTATTCCTTCCAGCACCACTTGTTAAGAAGATCTTTATCCCCGGGGGTGGTGGCATACTCCTTTAATCCCAGAACTTGGGAGGCAGAGGCAGGTGGATTTCTGAGTACGAGACCGGCCTAGTCTACAGAGTGAGTTCCAGGACAGCTAGGGCTACACAGAGAAACCCTGTCTCAAAAAACCAAAGGGAAAAAAAAACCTTTATCTGCAATGTATTGTACTTTCTCCTTTCTCTTCCACAATACACAAACAAAACAAAATAAAAATACAGGTATATACATCATATATATACATAAATATACATATACATACATATACATGTCTACAAATGCATACATATATACATATACATACATATATGCACACACATATACATATATGTATAGCATAAATGAAATCTCTGGGCTGGCGATACTGACCCCAAGAGCCACAGTATACCTAACAAAAACCCCAACATTAGGCATGGGAAGGACCCTTTTGATTTGTTGGTTAGGGTTGTCCAAAAGACTTGGAAACATTATAGGCTATGATGTTGCCCTTGGTTGCCTTACAGAGGTAGAAGGTGAGTCCATATTGCTGATGATACAGTGCACTTCAAACACAGGACCCAGAGGATCCAGCTGGATCCAAACTGAAAGCCTCTGTGATGTTTTGTATATGGTTGGCCCAGGGAATGACACTATTCGGAGGTGTGGCCTTGTTGGAGTAGGTGTGTCACTGTGGGTGTGGGCTTAAGACCTTCATCCTAGCTGCCTGGAAGTCAGTCTTCCACTAGTAGCCTTCGAATGAAGGTGTAGGACTTTCAACTCCTCCTGCACCATGACTGCCTGGATGCTGCCATGTCCCCACCTTGATGATACTGAACTGAACCTTTGAACCTGTAAGCCAGCCCCAATTAAATGTCCTTATAAGACTTGCCTTGGTCGTGATGTCTATTCACAGCAGTAAAACCCTAAGACAGAAGTTGGTACCAGGGACTAGGGTAGGTCTGAAGATGCTTTTGTTTGGAAGAATGTGGATTTGGGGACTTTGGATTTGAAAAGCAGTGGAATGCTTTACAAGGGGCTCAATGGGCCATTCTAGTAGGAATATGGAAGACTTTGTTGCTGTGAGTGATTTGAACTGTGCAGACCTGGACCAAGGGGTTTCAGTGGAGAAGAATTTTAGTATGTGGCCTGTGGACTGTTTTTTGACTGGTTTTTGCCCTTGTCTGAAGAGTCTATCTGAGGTTAAGGAAAAAGAGATTTATACTAATTGCTTTGGCAAAGGAAGTCTCAAAAAGGCCAAGCAGAGAATTTGTTCTCTGGTTAAGTCTCATGAGTGTTTTGACCAAGCATAGCAAGCTTAGAAAGGGAAAATATAAAATATATGGTTTAAATATTAAAGGGGCACCAGGAAGTAAAGTGGAGCTGAATCCTATGTTCTAGGAGATAGCAGATGAAGGGAGTAGAATTTTTGGGAAAGGCCCTACCCAGCTAATTTTAGATCCAAGCATGGCAGTGGTATACATCTTTAATCCTAGGAAATAAAGCCAAGCAGATCTCTGAGCTCAAGGTCAGACTGGAACAGAGCAAGTACTAAGTGAAGAAAAACTTAAATCCAGGTATGGTGGACCACTCCTTTAATCCCAGTGTTTAGGATACAGGCCTGCAGATCTGCATTCAAAGTCAGTCCACAGAGCAAGTTCCAGGACAGCCAAGCTTAGGCAGTGAAGTAGCTGGAAAACAGTAAGGTGGTGATAATGTAATATGACAAAGGGGTCATGTTCCAGCTCCTGCCAGCAGCAGAACTCAGCAGCTTTGGCCACATGGCTCTGGTTTTAGAGTCCAGAACAGAAGGGATTACTGGGACAACTGATGCTAGTTAGTTGGCGCTGAGAAATTAGCTGTGATCAAGAAGAGACCAGCATCACTGAGGCGAAATCTTCTGGGAAGTGTTTTCTGAGAGCACAGAGGTCATGTTCCAGAGATAGGTTGGTTGTACCTCATGCTGCAGCTGTACTTGGTAATGTCACCCAGGCGTAAGAGTCACCTAGGTGGTACTGGTTTTGAAGGCATGAAGGTGTCATGAAGAGCAGCTGAGGCTCGGCACTGTGAGAGGCCATGGAAGGCCATTGTTGAAGGTGCAGCCTCAGTTGCAGTTGATGGCCCAGGACTGAAGGAGTCACGCAAAGGATTTGAGGCTTGGCATCATGAAGATAACCTATGAGGGGCTATTGGTGAAGCCCAGTTGCAATGGAGGACCACAGTGTATTGGAGATGCCAGTACCATAGTATGATCACCAAAAACAGCAGCGGCAGTGGCGTGGATCAACCTGAGCTTAGAGTGCTACAGAGGGCAGAACTGGAGAAGTAATGCCAGCCCTTTGGAGGTCATGTGTGGATCCCAGACACTGAAACAAGAAGCTGTAACATTGAAGCTGCCTTGGAAATTCAAAGATTTTCGAGATGCCAGAGTCATAGGATATCTTCTGAGGAATACTGCTAACAGGGAGTGGAACTAGCCCAGGAAAAGAAGTTTGTTGTAGTCCTCAAAGATGAGAAAGGAGTGGAGATCTGAAGACTGCTTTGACAGCCACGTTGATGCTGAGTTTGGAGTTTGCCCAGCTGGTTTCCTGCCTTGCTTTGGGGATTACAGTTAAGTGATTGGATGAATCTCAGAAGAGACTTTGAACTTTAGATTTTTAACATTGTTGAGACTGCTATAGACTATAGGGACTTTTGAAGTTGGACTAAATGTATTTTGCATTATGGTATGTTTAGGTATGCCCCCCCCCATACATTAATATGTCTGGACAAGCTTATGGGGGCCAGAGAGTGGAATGCGATGGTGTGTATGTGCTTGGCCCAGGGAGTGGCACTATTTGGAGGTGTGGCCTTGTTGGAGTAGGTGTGTCACTGTGGGTGTAGACTTAAGACCCTCATCCTAGCTGCCTGGAAGTCAGTCTTCCACTACCAGCCTGCTAATGAAGATGTAGATCTCTCAGCTCCTCTTGCACCGTGCCTGCCTGTATGCTGCCATGCACCCACCTTGATGATAATGGACTGGACCTCTGAACCTGTAAGCCAGCCCCAATTAAATGTTGCCCTTATAAGAGTTGCTTTGGTCATGGTGTCTGTTCAGAGCAGTAAAATCCTAAGACAGCCTCCTCCCTGAGGACTTGCTTTCTAAGTACCTGAAATGCCACACAAGCTTCTGAGGGAGAAAAGTAACCAAAAACTCTACCCGGCAAGAACACCTATGAGCCACAACAATGACCAGTGTAGCCTAACAACCCTAAGGGTGCAATAGTGGCATGGCTACCTTAGCGGAAACCAACAGCTTTCTAAGTGGTCTTAAGTCATACTCATTAAAAAGAAATACATTCCTGGTACTAGATAACTAACTCAGAGATCACTGAGAAAGAACGAGCAGAAAGACTGTAAGAGCCAGAGGAATAGGAAGTTTGCTTTATGATTTTGCTCTCCAAGAAATGTCAGAGAGAGGCTATATCCATGAAGTCCTATCAAAAGAGCTGCCTACACAAAGACCTGAAGAGTGATGATACCAGCAGTCCTGCTAGCATGGAAGCAGAAAAATTCATGGGGTGTCACCCCTAGACAAAGAACTACAGTCAACTGGGAAGCACTGAGAGCAGGAGAAATAATCTTCACCAGAAACGAAATCCCAGTTGGTGGTATAACACCAAGTGGCTAACCCTGTGCTCACATATGTACAGGTAACATTACACACATTGAGAAGGTGGTATTTATGTATTTAGGAATGCATGGGCATGGGGAGTGTGTGTGTGTGTGTGTGTGTGTGTGTGTGTGTGTGTGTGTATCACAACAGAGTAAAAGAGGCCATCAGTTTTAGAGAAAGCTATGGAGGGTCACATATGGGAGGAAAGGGAAGGAGTAGAAATGATGTAATTATATTATAATTTAAAAAAATAATGCCTGTACTAGAAGACCCAGTGTGAATGCTTAAATCAAAATTCTGACGCCCGCTATGATCCCAATCATGTAATGACATTCTTTCTGGAGAATTTTCTTACATAAATATGTGTGTATGTTCATATAGACTTTCTTTCTGATGTTCAATAAGTGTCAAATGAACTAGCAATTGTTCATCTCTGAATACTTATTAAGTAGACAAGACATAATAGTAACTATGTCGAGTAAAGACTATGCCCCTGCTAGGAAACACTATGGAAAGTGCATTTCTCAGGCCTGTCTTCCATCCCAGTAGATAGAGCAAAGAACACCACATTTCTCTCTAAGATACAATGTTACTTACCATCATCATGCTAAATTATCTCAAGACATTACTCTTTGTCATTACTTATGTGTGTGTATTCACATGTGTGCCCAGCTGCATGCATTTGCACATGTATGAGGATCAAAAGAGGGTGTTGGGTTACATAGAGCTGGAGTTACAGGTGTTTGCATAATGCCTGCCTTATTGTTGGTGTTAGAATACAAACTCATATCCTCATAATTATGCATTTGCCCAAGTCAGCTCTCCAATCCCTCCAAATACTGGTCTTGAGCCCGTGGTTAAAGCACTGTCCTCCAGTCATTCCACTACAAATCGTCTATTTGGGTAGATACTACACAGATATTCTGTCTTTCTTTAAGCTTGTGCCCCTAATATTGTCCACTACATCAGACATATACAATTAAAAGCACAAATCACTTTGCGTACATAATAGCAAAATTGCAAATATGCATTGGAAAAGAGAGGTACATAGTAATATGTCTATAATTTCATTAACATCCAGGATTTCATTCTGTTGCTTTGATATTTTGATTGAAAACTAACGGCCAGGCACAATGGCTACTCAAGATAGTGAAGCAGAAGGATCAGAAATTCAAGGTCAACTGAGCTACAAGATGAGCTCAGTGCTAGCCTCACCAGTATAATAAACAACTAAAACTAGTCTATCTCTAAACTTTGAGTATTTTGTACCTGAGTACTGTATTTGCATCTTCATTATGCTTTCTCCTTCTCCCAACTCCTCCTCACCCACTTCTCAAATATTTGGCCTTTTCTATAATTATTGTTGTTACATATACATTTGTACATATGTGTATATGTGTATACATGCATGTATGAAACCTATTGAAACACTTGGTGTTACCCATATGTACATGTGATCGCCACTTGGGACTAGCGAATGTGTGAGGGAGTTTGTTCTTGGAGAAAATGATTCTGCCTCTCTCAGAAGCCATTGTTTACTTGTACTGCTTTATCTGGATATGGGACTTTACAACGTTCCCCATCCACACTGACATGTTGAGTAGGGTTTCTTTTAGGCACATCTTGTTTCGGCAGCCATATTGTTGAGACGTCATTGATGGAGCATCCCTATTGTATCTAAATGACCACATCTTGCTCAGACATCCTGACCCTCTGAGTCTTACAATCTTTCTGCCCCTATTATATGATGCTCCCTGAGCTTTAGGGGTGGGTGTAGAGAAATCAGTTCAGGCTGTGTAACCCATGATCAATTATCCTTTGCATTTTGACAAGTTGTATATCTCTATAACAATCTTTTTCTGCTGCCAAAAGGAGTTTCTTTGTAGGAAAACTAGTGGTGGGAAAAGTTGACAGCTCTGTAAAGCTTATTGTTTCCAATGAAAATATTCATATTCCTCCTGACATATTATGTTATGCTTCTCAGATACTATGTGTCATGAAACTCAACCAATGGCTGAAGCAGATATATATATATATTCTAAATAGGTTAACACTATTATTTTTATTTACTTATCTTTTTATTCTATTATAAAAATAAAATCATTCAAAGATTTGAAAAAATGTTTCTTTAATGAGAGCTACTCAATTGGGGGAATGTATTTTTTAAAAGTTGGGGATTTAGCTCAGTTACAGAGTGATTTTTTTTTTAAGTCCTGGGTTCATTCCTTAGAGAGGCAGATGCTTTTTTAAATGTATCTAGATAACCATACATTAAACAAGACATATGGGTGTATGTTTTGCCAGCAATCTAAAGACGAATTTCAGTAACTATTAAAGTTATCTTTTCATGACATAAAATATTTTTCCTCTGCTCATTACCAAATATTATAAACCATCAAATCATCCAAAGGTCTCTTCTTTATGCAAATTTTTAAAGCCAGTGAAAAATCTTGAATTCTAATGTTAAGCCAGAAGTTATGCAGATGCTGAGAGGAGAAACAAAAACTTTTCCAGGAGTTCCTATTTTTCAATATTCATTCATTTATGAGTTGGCAGAGACAGGGTTTCACTATGTAGACGAGCCTGGCCTTGCCTTGAACTCATGATCTTCTTGTTTCATTCTCCCAAGTGCTAGGATTAAAGGCCTGCAATACTCTGCCCGACTAAGTATCCTAGTTATTCTTCGACTGTGTTGAGGAGATACCATGACCAAGGCAACTTATAAAAGGAATTATTTAATTTGGGGGCTTGCTTACAGTTTTAGAGGACTGGTCCATGATCATCATGGCAGGAAGCAGACAGGAATGGGGCTGAAGCTTTATACCCTGATCCCCAGGCAGCAGGTAGAGAGGGACACTGGGCCTGGGGTGGGCTTTTGAAACCTCAAAACCTACTCCCAGAAACACACCTCCTCCAATAAGGACACACGTGCTAATCCTTCTCTAACAGTTGGGACTAAGCAAGCAAATACACAAGTCTATGGGGGCCACCCTCATTCAAATCACCACACTAAGCTTTAGGAATTTCAAATTATCATGCACTTTTAAAGCTTCTTTGAAGCTCTGGAAAATGGTTAATCAATATTACAAATAGAGGTCAAACAAGTGAGGCTGGTTAACATCAATATCTGTGACAGAATATTGCTGTTACCATGAATTTTAAAACAATTTGTGAACATCACTTTTTATCATCTAAGAAAAAGTTTTGCATTGGAAGGTTAAAAGTTCACATAAATCACTTCCCATAGGATGAAGATGTATCAGCTCTAAAGATCCTACCTTGTACATCTTGTAAGACATACAGATCTTAGCTGAATCAGTGTAGGGGTGTGGCTGAAAACTTAATGGACTCATTTCTGTTGATAACCTGTTCTGAACAAAGCTGCTTTGGGGGGGTTAACAAGTAGCCTAGAGGAGTCAATGAACTTAAGCTTAAAATAGACTAAATATCCATTTTAAATGTAAAACTTGAGGTAAAAAATACAGCTTTATGCTTAGAATAGCGTCAATAGATGTCCAACAAGAGACTTCTAAGAAATGATCCTTTACTTTGACCCTAGTTTTAAATTCTCCAAGATAATCCTGGCCAGTGCACCGTCCGGATGATGCTGAGAACTAAAAGCATCAGAAGAAAATGAGCAGGGACCAATGGCTTTCAATTTTGTCATTGCCTAGGACAAATCACTGCGTTTCTCTGCATCTGAATTCTTAAACTCTACATCTGCACAATCGAAATGAAGCCAACTTGTTTCTCTGCGTGGTGCTGACTGTTCCCTATATCGAGTGATGGTCTTTTACAATTCTCAACAGGTTCCCCCGTAATAAAGTCAAAGGTCAGGATCTGTTCCCAAGAGATATGGTGGAGTTTTCTCTTCTGGGGGCTTTATGAAGCCATTTGTCCTGTGAGTTTTCAGCATTTTCTGATCTGAGAGTAGAACATTTGATTGCGTTTCTTGACATTCTGTTCAGGTATGCTCTTTCTTATATTAAATGTGGCTCTCCGGTAGCAGTGATGTGGAATTCAGCTTTGTCTGGTCTAGAATTTCTAAATTTTTCTCTAGGTTATAGCCAAAATGACAATAATGACTTCTCTCCCTACCTCCCTCCCTCCCTCCCTTCCTTCCTTTCTTCCTTTCTTTCCTTTTTTAAAAATTAGGTATTTTCTTTATTAACATTACAAATATTATCCCCTTTCCTGGTTTCCCCTCTGAAAACCCCCTATCCTCCCCACCTCCTCCTGCTCACCAACCCACCCACTCCTGCTTCCTGGCCCAGGCATTCCCCTATACTAGGGCATAGAACCTTCACAGGACCAAGGGCCTCTCTTCCCATTGATGACTGACTAGTCCATCCTCTGCTACATATGCAACTAGAGTCAGGAGTCCCACCATGTGTTTTCTTTGGTTGGTGGTTTAGTCCCAGGGAGCTCTGGGGGTACTGGTTAATTCATATTGTTATTCCTTCTATGGGGCTGCAAACCTGTTCAGCTCCTTGGGTACTTTCTCTAGCTCCTTCATTGGTGATCCTGTCCTCCATCCAATGGATGGCTGTGAGCATCCACTTCTGTATATTTCAGGCACTAGAAGAGCCTCTCAGGGGACAGCTATATCAGGCTACTGTCAGCAAGCACTTTTTGGCATCCACAATAGTGTCTGGGTTTGGTGATTGTATATGGAATGGATAACCATGTGGGACAGTCTCTAGATGGTCATTTTTTCAGTCTCTGTTCCATACTTTGTCTCTTTAGCTCCTTCCATGGGTATTTTGTTCCCCCTTCTAGGAAAGATAGAAGTATCCACACTTTACTCTTTCTTCTTGAGTTTCATGTGATTTGCAAATTGTATCTTGGGTATTCTGAGCTTCTGGGCTAATATCCACTTATCAGTGAGTGCATATCATGTGTGTTCTTTTGTGACTGGGTAAGCTTGACTCTGTTCAACCGTGTCTTTTCTGTTTCAGAATTGAGAGCATTGATATTGAGTAATATCNTCCTCCTCCTCCTCCTCCTCCTCCTCCTTCTGAAACAGGCTCTCCAAATGCAGCCTAAGCTGTCTTCAAAAGTCAGCATCCTCCTGCCTTAGCTGAGACAAAACTCTTTTGAAAGCACTAATCTAAAAATATCGCCTGTTTTTTGTGGCCTTGGATTTCTTTCTTCTTGTGTGAGGAACAAAGCAGAATGCTTGATGACGCACAGAACTCTCTGTCCTGTGACCCTACCTGTGTGTTCTCCCACTCTGGAAGACTCTCCTCCCCCAGCTTTCTTCTAGTGCCTTCTCCTCACAGTGATTTGCACGTGTGTCACTCAGACCTTCTCCAAGTTTTATATTCCTCACATTTTCTGGAGGTTACTTTCTTAAAAATGTCCAACTTAACATTCACAGTGTTGCACTTGTCTTCTTGATACTAGCCACTTCTAGTTGTGTGACAGTACACTACTGTCTGTCTCCCTCCACCAGGCTATAAATACTGAAATCTTTAACATATTGGGATGACATTGTGTCTCCAGGCCCTACACTGGGCCTGATACATAGGAGATCCTCTGTAAACTTTGAGCCAGGCATCTCTTTTGAGAATAACAAATGGCTCTGTTCTCAAAAAACACAAACATGGGAATATCAGCAGCCACTATTAAAATGCATTAGCCGGTCTCAGGGCTGCCCTTGAACACACAGGATTTCACCTCAAGCCAAGATTCGCCTAGCTTTTGTCAGGTGAGGCTGTGCTTCCAGCTGTCCCCTTGGGTCCCAGAGGGGTAACATCGATCACTTTCACTTTCTGTCGCTAGAATCCTTTGGGCAACTGGCTTCCTCAGGGCAACAGAAAACTGCTAAAATACCCATCTGAGGACTAATGCCCACGAGAGGACGACTGGGTGACATCTGCTTCCCGTTCCAGTGAAAATAAAACCTAGCCTTCAACACTTGTGCCTCCTTAGAACCGTAAATGTACTTCCCAGGAAGCAATGAGTGAGACCCTACCTCCCGGGGGGATTATGTTAAAGGATTTCAAAACACTTTTCTGAAGCAGTGCAAGAGCAAAAATAGAATGTGCGTGAGAGCCCTGGGACCAGGCGTGTGAGAGCCCTGCCACTGGAGAGGACCAGGCGCGTGAGAACCCTGCCACTGGAGAGGACCAGGAGCTAGTCTCTTCCAGCCCTGAAAAGATGCTTTTCCTGCCCTTTGGACAGAGCATCTTCCTTGAATCCGTTATTGTCTTTGCTAACACGGGCATCATTCTCCCTTTTATCCTGTGTTTTCCCTCAGTGATTTAACTTATCAGTTTTTCATGTGTCTCTTATTGAATACGAGCTCCTTGAAACTAGGGTCTTATTCAAGGCAGAGACTTTCTTAGCAAGGTACAAAGATTGATAGATAGGTCCATAAAGTCGTGGCAGATTGTTGATATTTATATTTGTGATAATAGTTACTGTCAGAAACTAAAGTGCTTTCATCGTGCGCTAAGTACTTTACTTCCTAGTTGCAGCTGCAGGCTCAGCACTATGTTCCCTGAAACTAAATCCAGGCTCCTGCTCATTTTAGCCCTGATATGTATAACTAATACCCCAGCCACACTGCCCACCTCTTCCCAGCCCAGTAGGAGAATCACCTAGTTCACCACAGCAGGGCACAGTGAGCTCAGAGAATGGAAGTTAACAGTGATGGCTGAAGGGGGGCTTATAACGAGTGACCAAGCTTAAAACAATAAACATTTATTATTCTGGAAGTTTCCGTGGGTCAGGAGTTTGGGAGCAGCTTTGCTGCGTGGTTTGGGTTTGGAGCCTCATTAAGTTTTAATCAGAATGTTGGCACTGTGCCAGACACATTTGTGTCTTCCCGCAATCTCAGAATTCATTGAATAGTAGTAAATTCACAAGGTTTAGCAGTAGCCGTGACAGTGGTCGGTCATACGATTCTTCCTATCTTGATTATCTAGCTAACATGAATGCAAAATTTCCCCAAACTTAATTACTGTTAACTCTCATATTACACAGAACATAGGCACACAGTATGTGTGTATATACATATACATATATATATATGGATATAGTGAATATGTTATAGAGGTAGATGGTGTAGATGATGTAGATGACGTAGATGATGTAGATGTAGGTGTGTGTGTGTATGGTTTGCTAAATGAAGACAAGTTAAAGCAGAAAAAATAAACCCACTAAGCTCATTCTCCTTTAACTCTCCAGGACTGATGAAATCTGTTGCTCTCCTCCTTGATCCCTTCAGTGGCATCATCTTTTCCAGGCTAGACTCCCCAAGTATTTGCAGTCAATGTCTGACCTTAGGCAGAAGAACAGTGGGTTTCTTCCCAAAAGGAAGAAGAATCCATCCAAAAGATTTTCTGTGAGGAAGCTAAATCCTCCATCTCTGCTCTTTGTGGCAAGGCCCACAAATTGGTGCACTGTGTCAGCAAACACAGCTCTGTAGGGGGATTTTCTTCCTAAAAGAGCAACTGGAGATAACCAGGCAACCTGGGGGGACAACTCTCTGTCATGGAACAGAATCTACAGAAGGCAGAAACGGGAACACAGAGAACATAAGTGGTTAATAAGAAAGAACCTTGGAAGACATGTAAGTTTATTGCATTTGGAAGAAAACTTCACACACTGCAGTAACCAAAATGAAGATGGGGTACTGAAAAAAACGAAAGAATTCAGCATCCATCTTTTCTGTGAAGCAATAGATAAAGGAGGAGCTCTTGAAGAACAGCAGTGTAAGAAACAGATATTTCAACAGAAGCACAGGAAAACAAGAGAGAAGCGAATTACAAAGCCACTGAAAATTGAGGGAAATTTTTATTTATGTAATTAATCCATAAAGTCCATCATTTAAGTGATAATAGTCCCAGAAACAGGGAGCATAGAAAACAAATGACACGGAGTGAGAATAAAACAAGAGTCTTTGCTAGAGGGGAAAGCATTTGTGGATGTAAGAGGACTCACTACAGACCTACACCAGACATAGAGTATAAAACTTATGAATAATGGAGGGCGTGGATAGATTTTAAAAGTCATCGCAATGTTTAAAACAGATTCACATGGACTCAAAGATCAACAATCAGTATAAAAGTATCACTTAATAAAGTTACTAATGAAGAAAGAGAAATAATCACAGCCTCAAACTTACCCTTTTTAGAAGAACCAGAAGCTGGTCACAATGGAGGATGCATTGAAAGCGTTTCTATTCTAGAATATGAAGTAGACCAGCTAGTAAGTTTGAAACCAGAGTAAACAGACCTTGGGATATAAAAATGAAAGTATCACTCATAAACCGCTTCCCAGAGGACTGCAGAGGAATATGCTTTCTTATGATAGGAGAGGAAATCAGGAAAGAGAGAGAAACAGAATGGGGGGGAGCAGAGTCCACAAACCGAGAGAAACGGATAAGCATTAACACAGTGGCTTTTAACCTTCCTAATGCTGCAGCCCTTTAATATAGTTGATGTTGTGGTGACCCCCAACCATAAAGTTATTTTTATAGCTACTCCATAACTATAACTTTGCTACTGTTATGAATCATAATGTAAATATCTGCTATGCAGGATATCGGATGTATGACTCCCCCCAAAGGGGAAGAGACCCACAGGTTGAGAACCACTGCACCAGGAGTTGTTCTCGTGTAGCAGTTCTGACTCTCACCTCAGAGTAACCCATCCTATGGACATAGGACAAACCTTCAGGAGGCCCATCTCCAAGAATATGCAAATGATGAAACTTTAACATGCAAAGTCCTTTTCACTCATAGTCTGAAGTAAATACAAAATGTCTGAAGCTTTAAAAGGCACGGAATTGCCCTCGGGTTAACAAATCATAAGAGACCAACCCTAAACATGTATGAGCAACACCAAATGATCTCAGTGCATTGAATTTATCAGCTTATAGGCAAGTATGTAACAATTATAATTAAAGAATAAGCTGCCATATATTTGAAAACTAGTGGGAAGGACATGGGAGAATCAGAAGTAGGAGATGAAATTCTCAACAAAAACAAATTTTAAATAAAGAAATCAACACGAGGGACACCCAACTCAAAAATACAAATGCCAAAATAAATGAATAAAAGTAAAAACTATTACAGTTAAAAGTGGTTTCCTCTGCGTAGCAGGAATTGGGCAGTTTGCATTATAAATCAAATATCACTTTTATCTTTAAATTACGTCTCATTTTAACTCAGTGGTTACAAGAAAAAAAATTAGTAAATAGACAGGAATACAGTCATTTGAAAAGAGATTATTGGTTTCTCTCTTGCCTCTGATTGCCATTCCTGGACTTGCTGAGTGTATAGCCTTCAGTTGTTACCCTGTTCCTTCCTTCTTGCAGGCTCAGAACTTACTGTTACAGAGAGAGGGGAGAGAGGGGTGGGGAGAGAAAGGGAGAGGGAGGGAGGTGGGGGCAGAATCCTTCTCTAGGAGAGGCAAGAAAAAGTTGCATTAATTGTAACTATGAAGTGTATTAACTTAGGGGAAACCTCATGCTAGCAACAGATAGCATCTCTCTCTCCGCATCAGTGATATGTTCTTTTCCGTGGAGAAGCTCAGGCCATGATGGTCCTGACTGACATAAAAGATGGCTGAGAGGATCTGGAGCTTGTGCTGGTCAAAATCTCTCTGTAGTACCTGGGAAGCTAAGGAGTTGTAATTAGAGGATGAATTGGAACTAAAACAGAAGGGAACCAATAAAGTGAACGTTTAATGGCCTAGTCCTGGACTCTCCCAGCAAGTCCTCGAGACAGTGTCCCTCTGTGCTTCAGAATAGCCCCTTCTCCTGAGAATAAAAGTAGGATACTCAGAAACATAAAAATTTATTCAAAGTCACAGTTAACAGGAACTCAAATGATTCATTCTTATCATCAAATTTCTGTCCCAAAATACCAACTTGCAAACTATACGTGAGAACAGGAGCTCCAAGGGCTAAGTTTACTTTGTTAAGCATTTTTTGCCTTTTTTAACAACCTCATCTTCCAAATACAGAGGATTAAAAATGAACAAAGGGAGGGTATTTAATATTTAATGAATGCCTATCACGCAAGGCTTTGTGCTAGCAATTTTTCAAATTCCTGCCTGCCTAGTTTTGCATAGTTAATTAGCTGTGTTTACAAGTCATTATCTGGTTTTATATGCTATTGTTTACTACATGGAATTAGCCATTATTAACCAGACTTGGAAATTTGTCTTGCCAATTTTGGAGGACTTTGTTGGCATTATTTTTTTTTCCTCATAAAACTTGATTGCGTAAAAACATGCCCAAAAGGTCTAATGTATCTCCAATGAGTAATGTTATGGTCATTTCAGAAAATGAAAATTGAAGTAATAACACCATATTCTATTACTACCATTGCTCTACAGCCAGATTTTAATGAGTCCTGCTCCATAATCTTCCTGAGCATTTATAGACCTCAGGAGGGGCAATCTCACCCTGCAGCTCCGGGCTAGAAGAAATAGGGAATGTCTCTCTCTCACACAATAGCAGTATGGATATGGCCATTCTGTGGCCAGCCTCATCATCTGTGGCACTCACAGAGGGCAGTGCGGAAGGCTGGTCAAGTGTACCACTAGACATTAAAAAGCGTGTAAAAAAAATCCAATTTTTTCCATTTCATTGTGAAGAAACACAAAAGAATACAGTAATCAGTTTCTCCACAGGTGGACGGCAAAATTACGTTAACAACATGGATCACATTTTTCTCCTCCAGAAATTCAACTGTATACCTGGGGGAAGGTGAAGAAAATAATGGAAAAGACAAAAAGATAACAATTAAGAATGCCAGAAAGTCCACCTGCTATACCCCCCAGCATGCTGAGTGTGTGCTACCATGCGTGAGAGTGGGAGAAATGAGCCTGTTCCCTTTCGGCTTTGCTCTGTTCCTCCTGGCCTCTCCTTGTAGAAGAGTCAGGCGCCCTAAACAGAATCCTGGCGCTTGGAGGCTCAAGATAGTTCTCTTACCACATGGCCCTGACACACAAGCCAACTCCTTCATCTGTGGTTCAACTGAAGAAAAGCCGCGTGTTCCCAAGCTAGGAAGGAACTGGCAGAACTGGACTCAGTGGCAAGATGCTGTGGTGGCCTCCGTCTTGGCACCACCCTCAAGGAATCGGGGAACTAGCTTTTAACTATAACAACTAGCTTTTCTCTTCGTACTGACGAAAAATTAACCTTCCCTTAAAATATAACCCAACCATCACCCGGTTTGAACAGCTCCAAGATAGGCTGACCCAAGTGCTAAGGTTATGTATGAGATGCCATGAAACAGATTCTACAGAAAGGACACCAACCTTTTTTTTTTTTTTTTTTTTTTTTGGTTTTTCAAAACAAGGGTTCTCTGTGCAGCCCTAGTTGTTCTGAAACTCACTCCATAGAACAGGCTGGCCTCAAACTCAGATCCACTTTCCTCTGCCTCCTGAGTGCTGGGATTAAAGGCATGAACCACCACTACCTGTGAACATCAACTCCTCTAATGGACGGTTGGATCACCGCAAGACTGATACTTAAAACCGAGACTTATAGCCAGAAGGGATGACCCATAATGTGAATGATCTCTTATTATTTTAAATTTTGAGTTATATAGTGGCAAATTGAAGGGAGTTTGTCACTTCTGAACACTTGATAATGGTTTACAGAGCAAGTGAGCTAATTTGAATCTGTGCATTTTCTTTCTACTGGCCCAGATATCTAGCTTGCCGTTCTGGGGGCTTGCCTTGGATCTGAATGGCATCTCCTTTATCTATCCTTTTAGCCAACCAGATGTAAGCAAATGCCTACTCTACCTGGGTCACTCGGGATGCTGGCGATTTAATTCAAATGGAGATGCATGAGAACGCAATGTTAAATGTTAAAATGTAAATAATGTTGTCCTTAGCCTTTTCTTCTTCTATTTCCGAATCTATGGAAGTGTGTGCAGGCACCAGCAGACAGGTCATCAGTCACTTCTCTCTGTCCACCACGTAGCTTCTAGGGATCTAATTACTCACGTTGTCAGGCGTGGTGGCAGGTGCCTTCAACCTCTGAGATATCTCACTAGGCCTGTTTCCTCTTTTCATTTTTTAGCGCTCCATCTCAGTCTTTACCTTTTATTGCATACAGAGGAGGAAGGGAACAAAGTTTGACCATGGGAAACATCATCAGAGAAGTTTCTGCCATTCCTGTGCACCCCTAGTGGGCATGCAATAGAGAACATCCACACAGGCAAAAAGTGGGCTTTTTCTTACAAAATCAATCACAAGGGTACCATATGGCCTGGCAACTCCACTCTTAAGTATTTACCTATCAGAAAGGGAAACCGATAACCATACAAACAGGTTAACCTAAATGTTTATGCCAACATTATTCAAGATCACCCAAAGCTGGAAACAACCCAAATATAGCCCAACGAGTGAGTGAAACACCACAGCATCTACACATTAGAATAATATTCTGTTATAAAAAGAGATAAATTAATGAAATATGTGTGGATATCAATGATTCTCAAGCACATTGTGTAAAATGAAAGAAGCAAACTCGAACGATTGATGTTATGGTTACTGCGTCAGTTATATGGCCTTCTTGAAACTGCAAGACTTTAAGGGTCAGCATGCAAATCAATAACTCACAATGATTTGGGGAGAAGGAACGGTGGAAGTTTGACTACAAAGGAAATTTTAATGTAGCAGCCTCAATCTATTCCCTAGCAGTTGTATGCTATATGTTTGTCAAACTTATATTAACAGTACACCAAGATTTTCTCTTTTTTTTAAAGATTTATTTATTTATTATATGTAAGTACACTGTAGCTGTCTTCAGACTCTCCAGAAGAGGGCGTCAGATCTTGTTACAGATGGTTATGAGCCACCATGTGGTTGCTGGGATTTGAACTCAGGACCTTCGGAAGAGCAGTCGGGTGCTCTTACCCACTGAGCCATCTCACCAGCCCACACCAAGATTTTCTTAAAGCAAACTTTATAAATAAAACTTTAGCTGGACATGATCCACACCTATCATCCTACCGCTTGGCATGCTGAGTCAAGGGGACTTAGTTTAAGGCTACTGTAGGCTTCAGAGTAAGACCTGGTCTCAAAATAAATTAATAAACAAATGAAGGATGCACAGTGCCACAAAAAGACAGGTTTAAAATGAGGCGATTAGCGAAATCTCCTAGTAAATGGGTTTTAGGAGAAAAACTAAAGGGATCAGAAGTGCAGGACCGGCAAGCCTAGGAAATACAGCAGCAGGAAGGGCACAAAGGAAAGATGAGGATGGAATCCTCTAAGAATGTCTAACCCTCAGGGTACAGACCCCACAGAAGCCCCAGGAAGAGAATCATTACTGTATTTAAGGACCAGCTTTGAGACTGGAGAGATGGCTCTGTGGTTACGAGCACTGACTGCTCTTCCAGAGGTTCTGAGTTCAATTCTCAGCAAATATGCAGTGGCTCACAACCATCTCTAAGGAGATCCAATGCCCTCTTCTGGTGTGTCTGAAGACACTTACAATGTACTCATATAAATGGAATAAATGAGAAAAAAAAAAGGTATCTTTTTTTTTTTTAACAACAACAACAAAAGGATCAGCTTCAAGTTACAAAAAAGTAAAATAATGTCATTTTTGTGTGTTGTTCATCAGTTTCCTATGTTGGAACACATCATGAAACAGATGTAGGGAGATAGTGAACAAAGCAAGAATATGTTTCTAGAAATGCTCTTAAAGGATCTTCACATTTCCTTCAGTGTCCCAGGTAATCCTCCTATGGAGAAATAATTGTAATAAAGATAGAGTTTAAAGATGAAATTTCTAAGTCAAAATAATTTCTAATGTCTTCCTCCATATAACTTCTATGGGTATTTGTATAATTCACTGGTGGACAACTGGTCTACCCAATATAAAAGGGGGACAGGATCTGAGGGCACGGCAGTCTCACTTGAATGATGTAGATTGCTTACACAAGTGAAAACTTTTGCTGGTGGGGCAACATGGAGCTCAGCTAAGACTCCTCTCATCGCAAAGATGAGAAACTATGTAGCTGAAGTGTGTGTAACAGCTTTTCCAAAGCTAGGTATCAAATTCTACAGTCTATAATTCTGCCATACAGTCCACTCCAGTACATTTTTCCAAGCAAACAAAAAAAAAATACAATTTGCTGCTATTTCTAGAAAAGAAACAATACATAGCTTAAACAATATGTGACAAAATATGGAAATTATATGTATTTCTGGTATTTCGCTAAAGCGATTAAGTTTTCCTTAAACAGAGATCTGTTACTAATAACTACAATTATATATTTCAGAACTAGCTCAAGTGGAAAAATAAAAATGAATCCCTTTCTCCCGCCTCTAGTAACAAGAATGTCACGTCAGTACCAAGGAAACCAGAGGCATGGCTGTCACACTCTCGAGTATGTCACTGGGTTCTAAGGTTCGAATTCTACACAGTGGCCTGCTCAATTAACTGTGTCATCAAATCTCCCTTCTTGGCATTCTGCATCCATTGCTTCCTTCACACAGAGATCCCTCCAAAACAGTGCCTTGCCTCTGGAAAGAGATTCTTAAGGAATCAAGACTGACAGTAAAGTTGCAGGAAGTGGGAGAGGTGAGGGACTTGGTTCACCTTAAAAAAAAAAAAAAAAGTATCCTTTTCATTTGGTTGAGTATTGAAAACCAAAAGATTTGTGATATATCATTGTGGTTCTCTGTCCAAATGAATGTATGTGGATCAATATGAACAGTTCTTTGTGAGCTTCCATGCATGTTTCTTACTTTATAAAAACCTATAAGATGAAAGCATAATGAAAGAACTTGATGTACCGGTAATAAGAAATGCTGAATTGCCTGATGACTATCCTCCCATAAGCACAGAGAATTCAATTTGTTTAATACTTATAAAGATCAACACTAGGGGGCTGGGGAGATGGTAGTCAGTAAAGTGCTTACTGTGAAAACAGCAGTCTTGAATTTGAATCCCCCACCACTCACATAAAAACCAGGTGTGGCTGTATACAACTGCGAACTTATCCCTGAGCAGGAGGATCGATGGGACTTGCTGGCCAGCTCATCTAACAAGTGATGAGGCAAGCTTCAGGTTCAGTGACCTTCCTGGGCACAGGCATATAAAACAAGCATCTACACACAGAGAAACACACACACTGAGAAAGAGAGAGACAGAGACACACAGAGAGAGAGACAGAGACTGAGAGAGAGACACATACAGAGAGAGACACACAGAGAGAGAAAGACACACACACACACACACACACACACACACACCATTAGAAGAATTCCTTCACATCCCTTTTGTTTTCTTCTAACTCCACATATTTTAAATAACATTTTTATTAATTCCTTGAGAATTTCATACAGTGTATTTTGATCCTATCCACTCCTCTAACTCAGCTCCTCCCAGATCACCAGATACTCTTGGAGCACACACAGTAAACCTGAGAGTCACATCTTGAGACTAAAGTGACTCTCCCTCTTCTAGAGCTAGCAAATGCCAATAGCTCCCCAGCTATGGGAGAGATAAAGAAAGTGGAAGGCCTTTTGAGAAAGCCTTCTGATGCCCACTGCTGTGGAAGTTTCTTAAAACATATACCTCCATGACTTTACAAATTTCTGTTAGTAAGTTACAGGTGCCACTCCATTGAATAAGGCAGTAATTTAAAGTGACAGACAATACCAGTAAGACAAATCTCCTCCGGTGGACTTACTGAAGGCAGGGAGGAGCTGAAGCTCAGAGTTTGGGATGCTTTTAGGTGTTGTTTTATCTTGTCTGTCTCCTCACAGTAAAATGTAAGCACCACAGACATGATCCTTCTTTGTCTACCTCCTTCACTGCTGTGTATCTCTCTGCCTACCCCCTACACACAAACACACACACACACACACACACACACACACACACACCCATACCTGTGCTAAACATGCCACAAAGCTTACTGACCTATTAGAACTTCTGTGATTGTAGGAAGCTAGAATACTACAGGTTGGGGGTCCTAATTATACTGAACTAGCTTTAACCCCTAAATTGCCATTTATATGCACTTATGTGGGTAATATCATCCTTCTGGTGTGACCTAAAGTACCTGTAACTGTTATATAATTTTTTTTGCAATGTACAAACAAGACCCCTCACCTCCGCCAACCCAAAGACTAAAAATGTCATCAAAGAATATCTGAGGCACAACTTTTCTATTTGGTTGTCCCCCACCTAGCTGAGGTTTCCACAGATGTATTCCAGAAGTGTCTTGTTTACAGTTTTCTCTGTTCTGTTACTACAAAAATGTTCATGAAACTCTTAGCATCTGGGAACACAGTATTTGGGGTAGCCTGCATCTGTGTTCTGGGGCCATGCTCACCCACATTTGGCTCCAGAATAATCTATCTCATATTCACAATGAGCAGAAAGAGAGCTGTGTTGTTCCATTAACACAGTAAGTGGTCTTTGTGAATAGAATTAGTACATTGATCATTAAGGTCAAAAATGGATGTTTATTAGATTTATACTTTTTTAAAGCAAAAAAAAAGTTAAGACATTTGTCATAATAATCAAATGAAAGGCATTTTTGTCGTTGCAGGTTGAACATACCTTTGGGATATACTATTTACACCCTGTTGGCTTTAAGACACTGAAAACAGCTATCTCTACCAATACTTAGAAGAATCATGCTCTTTTTTAGGTATCAATAGCTTGAAATACAAAGCCTTATCACATTTTGACAGAGGGCCACCATCAAATGTGTGTGAATTGCACTTGCAAACAAACCTGATCTAGCAGCAGATGCTAAGGCAAGAAGAGAATTCATTCCAGTTTATCATTTAATACTTTTGGGGAAGCACTCTGCTGGAAGACTTTTAATGTTCTTTTTGGTATTCAATCATAGAACTGTCTGAAGAGGATGTTGTGATTTGGATAATAATTTTCTCAAACACATTTACATCCCTAATTTCTTTTGGAGTTGAGTCAATCAGCATGCCATTTGCAATGCACCTGGAGGCAACTTGTTGAAGGTTTCTTTCTCTTTTTTTCCTTCCCTTTACTTTCTTTCCAGAAAGTAAGACCTACTCAACATCCATTTTCACTTGAACTGCCTGTAAATACCTCCCTAAATCCCCAAGCTCTACAGAGGAAGAACAAAGGAAAAAGCCATTTCAGTCTGTGCTTTGTGCGCTCTGTATTCTGCAGGCTGGAGAACAGAGCAGAGGAGACTCGGCTCTCCCAGGGTCTCTCTCTGGAATAGAGAGAGGAGACTGTTCTCACATGTGCAGATGCAAAGAGCCCCAGCTGCCATGCTTCAGAGACACTGGCTCATGGATGTCCCCTTGGTCATTCACTCGTGTGGTGACTGAAAAAAAAAAAAAATGGAGCAATTTGTTTACTCTTTAATGACCAAGCATCTAAGCATCAAATTCTCCCGCTTAATTATATTTCCTCTCTTTTCTGGTGTACTCTGGGATCCTAGACCTTCCTCTCAGTTCTCATGGCAAGGCATCATACCCAGACCAGATATGGAGGGGTTTCTTGAGGGAGAAGAGAAAGTCAGGTCTCAGGAAGGGGCGGGGAGAATAAAGGCAAAACCTATTATCCATTTTTAGTCCATTTTCTATGACACAACACCACAGATTGGAAAACTTTTAAGAAAAGAGGCTAGCTTTGACTTAGGGCTCTAGATGTTTGTGGTGGTGACTCCTAATCATCAACTTGACTCTATGTAAAATCACCAGAGGGAAGAGAGTCTCAATGATGGATTGCCTAGATCAGGTTGGCCCGTGAGTATGTCTGAAGGGGAATGTCTTGACTTAACTGATGGGGAAAGACCCAGCCTGAAAGTGGGCTTGGTCCTCTGAACTGTATGAGAGTAGAGAAATCCATCTGGGCTGTAAGCATGCATGCACTCCTGTCTCTCTGTTCTTGACTATGGGTATGACTAGCTGTTTCAAGTCTCATATGTCTTGACTGCTCTACAGTGATGAACGATATTCTAGAATTGTGAACTAAAATAAACCCTTTCCCTCCTAAGTGGCTTCTGTCAGTATCCCAGAGAAACAGCAATAGTAAAAGGCACCTCAAGCATCTCTAGCTATAGCCTTCTTGTTACAGGGTCCAGAGGCAGTGCAGGGTTCCACATGGTACCAAACGTGCACACTCTCTAGACTTTCTTACTTCTCTATCATGACAACCGTATCTGATCCTTAATGACCTATCAAAGGCCCACCTCCTGTCACAGACGGACCTCACTTGAGTCCCCGATCTGAGTGGAATGGGTCTCTTGGTTACAGGCGAGCAAGGATTCNGCGAATGAGTGACAGACAGTTCGACACATGAGAGAGGGTGTAAAACTGAATGTATTCTCAAAAAGTAAACACCAGTGTTATAAAGTACAGAGAACAAAGGGGTAGGATGTCACAACAGGCAAAGTACATTGAAGTTACTTGACACAAAACAGAGGAATGACTTCAAAGGGACTTACAGGAGCCAGGTAATGTTTACAGTTAAGATAAAGCTGTCCTGCCTAGGGTCAGCTAAAGACAGGTAAGGATTTCACACCCTAGTCACAATTTGTGCTACTCCTTTGAGCTTTGTGAAAGCTAACACCAGGGGGTTCAGCACTAGCAGACCTTCTCATGAATAATGCAATACCACAACCCCCCCCCCCATTTCCTAGGCCTTGGTAAATACTTGCTGCATATGAAGGTAACCTTTTCACTGAATTCAGAGCTCCTGGCTTTAAGGAATTTTTTTAGGACTTTGGAACACTGGTGGAAACTTTACCTATGATAAAAATTCAATCTTTAGAGGCATTAATAATACTGAGAGAGAGCATACACCATACTAACATGTGGATAGGGTTCATGTATATAGATTATTGGAAATGCCAGGACTCCAGGAGGCTGAGTCTCCTTGAGACACTTTTTTCCTCAGGACTCATCCAGGTTTTTAGACCTTTGTGAGTCACTACTAGAGTGGGTGTGGCATTTCCCCCTTTTTAATTTTAGTTTTTAGCCGAAGTTCCAGAATGTAGCCAATTCATCAATGTTCCAAGTGTCCAAATGACTTTTGCTAATATCTGAAATGTTTGCCTTTAACTGTTCCAAGTCATGAGAGATATCAGTATCTCTCCAAACTCCCTGCAAATGAGCTTTAATCTTTTCCCAATCAATGGTTTCTAACCCAACAGGAATGTTTGAAGAAGACATAGTCATGCCAAAGCTCTTGTAATATTCCTTATCACCCCTATTTCTGCTCAAGAATATATGTGAGGTGACCACTGCCTATCTGTCTGTCTTCAACAGAGACATGAATTTTAATGCCTGATAATTCTAGAGCAACTTTCCATCCTAAGACTGTGTTCTTTATTTCCCTCCTGCCTCTGTCTTGATTCCTGTTCATTCCTCCCTTTGTTCGCTCAGCCTATATCAATCTTGTCCATACTTAGCATGCAATCTCAACTCAATAACACATTAGCCTTTTTGCTTCTGACTCCCACCTACATAAAACAAGATGAGAGACTTCAGTTAATTATCAGAGCTATCTGAGAAAACACTGGGCTTAATTCCTTAGGATGAAAGGTGATGATCTAGAGGTGGGAACTCAGGAAATAATGAAATGAGGACGGTTCCACCCTTCCTCTGAGAGGAGAGAAAAAGATGGAGAAGAAGATTGTAAATATAGGCCCTCATAGAAACAGACAGTGGAGATACCTTGCAGTGTGTAGCCAAGAGATAGTCAAGAATAGAGCAACTACAAGCCAGGGATATGCCTCCATGGATAAAAGTACTTGCTATGAAATCCAGACAGCCAAAGGACACTCCATAAAACCCTCACAAAGGTGAGAAGGAAGGAGCCAACTCTACAAAGTTGTCCTCCAGCCCCCACATATGTTCTATGGTTAATGCACATGTCCCCCATACACACAGTACCCCACACACAACACTAATCTTACATTTTACTTGTTCTAACTTCATATTAACACTGTTTTCTATGGTATAAATATTACTTGCTGCTATTAATTACAAAGATGGGCAGAGAAAGACCACTGACCCAAATCATCATGGCCAAGTTAATTAAAGCAAACAATTGATTAAAACAAGCATTATTACTCATGTACATAGGCTGCCTCCCCCTAAGATGGAATTTGAGAGGTAAGCATTGGACGTGGGGGGGAAAAAAGACTTGTATAGCTCAAGAGTAGGGGGGGGTTCCAAATGGGGCATTTGATAAGCAAAATAGTCAAAATTACAGAAGCAGAACATCATAACAAGTTAGTCCCGATGACCTCCTGAAACAAAGATATGGTTGCAAGATGGGTATAACAAGGTAATCATAACAACAAGTAGCTCTAACAAAGTAGTCATAAGTGGTCATACAACCTTCTGAAACAAAAGAAGGCTTGCAAGATGGTTATAAACAACTTTTTAAGACAGAGACATGCTTGGCATTCCTGGGACTAGCAGTACAGAGCCATTGGTAGTTAAGGATACAGGTGGGGCACAGCCTCAGCAAGACTGAATCTAGTTGCCTTTACTATAAGATGGCTTTTAAGGCTAAGATGAATGCAGGCTGGTTCTTCAGTTGTGTCAAGTTGAGTAATCTATAAGACCCTGTAAGTTTAAAAATTAGCAATCTAAGCACTGCTATGAAGAATTGTGTAAATGTATATAATGTCTACAACTAATTGACCATATGTATAAAATTGACTTTAATCCTATGGGTGGGCCTCAGCCAAGTAAGTGAAGGAAGTCCTAGAGTTGAGGGCTTCTTAAAGAAGAAATTCTGCCAAAACAGTGTAGCATTAATTCCTGGTTGAGTTCTTAGCATATCCGTATATATGCATATGCTAAGAATATATGCGCATGCACATATATGTACATGTAATAGGTATATTATACATATATAACAAACCCATTCAGCCAACCTTCATGATTCACAGATTCCATATTATCTAATTTGTCTACTTGTAAAATTTACCTGTTACACCAAAGTCGATGCTTTTTGGTGATTTGTGGACTAGTGAGAGTTTGAAAATCTACTCTGATGTCTCCCACTCCCCAAGAGAATAAGACAGGAACAGTGGCTTTCCAGATCAAGTTCCCCTTTTCTGTCATTGGCTATAACTCTCCCGGGTGATGTGAGGCCCATGAAGTTCTGGTTCTAGCAGTGGCTTCTGAGTAAGAATGCAAAGACACAAATCTAGAAGTGAGCAGGCAAAAATCCAAGTCCTGAGAAGTGCCTAATAGATATGAAGACAGCAGCCAAAAGAGGACTCATCCTTTATCTCCATGAGCCTTGCCTGGGCACCTAGCCAAGGGCTTGGTGTACAGCCAGTGCTACAGAAACATGGGACAAGACCTGAGTCATCCTGTGGCATAGCCAGGGAGGGGACATCAACCATGCCTACATCTTTCTTGGTGTGTCTCTCTAACACATCTGCTTAAAGGTATACACGAAAGAGAAGAGTTTTGAAAATATTTTTACATTTCTTTGAGAGACAATCCTTTTCCTAGAAACTACATGAAAAATGTAAATTGTTAGTCATTTACTAAAATTGTGAGAGATTATTCTAACAGTAAGTCAGAGGAAATTTCATATTTGGCCTAAACAACTTCAAGAAAAACTAAATGTACATTGTCAAACTGGGACTCTCCCAATCTTTCCCTTTGTTGATTCTTGATGACTATCTGTTCCTGTCTCTCCATCTTTCTCTCTCTCTCCCTTTCTATCTCTCTGCTTCAATTATTCTTTCTCTTTATAAATTAATGGATTCATGTATACAATTACTCTTTCCATTAAAAAAAAAAATGATTCTAGGGCTGGAGAGATGGCTTAGTGGTGAAGAACACTGGCTGCCCTTCCAGAAGTCCTGAGTTCAGCAACCACATGGTGACTCACAACCATCTGTAATGGGATCTGATGCCCTCTTCTGGTGTGCAGGGAGACAAGTACTCATACACATAAAATAAATAAATCTTTTAAAATTATTTTAAAATAATAATTCTATACTCATCACAAAATTCTAATGTCAATAAATACCTGAATGCAGGAAGACCCAAACTATACTTTTGCTTCCCAAGATTTCGTTTTTTATTTGTGTGTTTGTTTTTAGAGATGTGATCTGGCTGAATTGTCTACAATGGCCTCAGACTTACAATCCTCCTACTTCAGCCTCCCAAATAGACAGAATTACTAGCACAGACTATTGTTCTCAGGTAAACTATAACTTTAAGTATACTTTAAGTATAAAAATAGTTCATTAAATAAGGAAAAATACTTATTGTAAAAACAAACAAACAAACAAACAAACAAACAGACATTTGTAGAGCTAAAGTTTGGAATGGTACCTGCCTTCTAGAAGAGTTATTCCAGTCTTAACCAACTTTTAGAGCACAAGATACTTAGTGTGTTCTTTAAAATCTGTAAATTTAGATGTGGCAGCCAGGAAAGGCTGGGCTACCCCATCAGGCACTTGAATTGCTCAACTTGATTGCTATCACCACAGGATCAGGCTTGGGCTCCTTAGCATAGATCTTTCACCAGCACCCTCAACCTGTCTTCCAGCCATATTTCCTGCTCCTCCCCACCAGGGACGCATCATCGGAGCCACCCAGATTATTCACACTTCTCCCAATGGAATGGGCTGTGCTCTGGCTTGCTGGAATATCTTTCCACTTCCTGTTTCTTCTCCTAGGCCTGTTGCTGGCCTCTTACAGCCAAACACTCATTCTTCAGGAAGCAGCTCAAATGGGCTGTGAAGAAGCCCCTGATCCTCTTGCCTGAGACGAATTGGTCAAACCGACTCTTATGTTCATAAAGTTCTTGCACATTCCATTTGGTAGAACTTTCTCCAACTTTGTTGCACCTTGGCAGTGTGTGAGCTACTTAGAGATGGGGAATGCAGCCTGTTTACCTGTAAGTTCTCCAAAGGTGATCACATGACCTTTCTTTTTAAAATTTTATTTAGTTCTTTTCATGTGTACTGGTGTCTGGACTGCATGTACTTCTCTGCACCACATTCATGCATAGTGTCTGCTAAGGCTGAAAGAGGGCATTGGAACCCCTAGGGCTGGAGTTACAAATGGTTGTGAACCAGCATGTGGGTGCTGGGAATTGAACCTGGGTCCTCTGGAAGAGCAATCAGTGCTGTTAACCACTGAGCTGTCTCTGCTGCCCCTTACCTTTATTATAGTTGAAGAATACCAACATCTTTGGACAGACGTAGATAATAGAATTATCTGTGATTCTAAAGTGATTTACAAGCATTTCAAGCAAACCAACAAAAGAGATCTTTCCCCAAGTGGATTAGGGAGTGTCAAGTTAACACACAAAGAAGGAATGGGAAGTTAGATATAATCATATGTTGCTATAGCATAAGCACGTAAATTTCCTAAATTTTTCTCAAAATAAGGGAACTACGTGCAAGTTTTTCTTGTGAACTGAGGATAAAAGTAACTCCCCAGGTTTGAGGAAGTACTTGAGAATAGCACTATTGTAAAAGAACACAACAAAGAGTAATTTAAACTATGATCTATCTGGACAGAACACAGGTCTGTAGGAGGAATTGAGTCAAAATTTTATGAATAGAAGGTTTAAGGTGAAAGGCTGATGTTGCTGAAAACTGTCTGCAGGAAGCTATACTCCAAGGTCAAAGTCAGGCAAGAAGCCAAAGGCATCTGGAAATAGGAACAAGGGTGACAAGCCCAAGACTATAGTCACAGGGAGGAATCCAGAAGACGGGCAATACAGTTTTAGTGCATGAAAAAGCAGCAAGCAAACTAACAAAACAACTTGGGGCTTAGTGGTTCAATCCCCAGCATCATTAGTTTAAACAGCCAAAAAAAATTTTTTTTGAAAGGGTAAGAGCATAAAGTCTGGAATGCAGGTACACAATGGAATATTTATTTATTAAGGCTCTGGGTCAGACACAATCACCATCGAAAGGCAGAGAGCCAAGTTGGAACCAGCAGAAGAGCTGAAGAGAGGCACCAGAGCCTGTGGCTGAGCGCTCCTGGAACTGTCCCAGATGGAGTGAAGAGTTGAGTGAAGGTAAACAGCCAGAAAGATGGAGGTAGGTGTCAAAGGCAGAGAGCATAGGGTACTCCCACAGACACTACTGAGTACCTGGACTTTGTAAGTGTCCTAAAGATGACTGGTGACTCATAGTGGGGACTGAAGTGAGGAAAGAGAAGCACTCTGATGACGTGGATGTCCTGCAGGGAAAAGACACATTGAGTCATTGGAAAGTGGAACAAAGGCAGAAATATTTCAGAGGAAAGAGTAGCTGACTCGTAGGTGACATTGCACCTCAAAGACTGCACGGGAATTGAAAGGAGAAGGAAGACGGGAAACTGTACAGGACTTTTAAGTGGTGAAAGGAGCTGATGATCTCATGGTGTAATTTGTTGCAACAGTACCCTATGTCCTGTTTCCCCTTGTCAACAACACTTGGGTCAACAAGGTTGACCTTCTTGACTTTCTAAAAGAAATGTGGAAAGTGCCAACACGACCCGTCCAAGTAGGATGACTGCTGGAGGCAGATGACGTCACTCCTCTGGAAAGGGGCTAAAATTACAAAGAAAATCATGAAGTGGTGGTTTAGAGGTGGAGAAGAGAATACTGACCATGAAGAGGAGGATTAGGTAAAACTTCATGACCAGAGTGAAGCTTCATCTCCTCCCCTCCAAGATAATAAAATCCTCAAGCTGTGTTCACTTATAGGGTCATAGTTCGTCTGTTGGAAGAGAATAAACTAGATCCATCAATAGAATTCCCCTTGGGGAATATGAGCTCTCTGCTTTAAAAATAAATAATAAGTTTCTTTTTGGACTTTATTCCATTAAGCCAATTTGACTCTCTGATCAATTTTCTATACAGCGCGTTTCATCTTTTTCCTATTTTTGTCTGTAATGTAACTGATAATTACTTCTATTGAGATTGATTCTTTCCAACTTAAATATTACTCTGAAGCTATGATTATTCTATTGGATTTCTTCAGACCATCATATTTTTCCAATTATAGCTTCTGAAGTTGCGATTTGTCTCTGGTAGCTCTTACTTGTAGCAAGCCTGCTTTCCGCCAGTCAAATGTAAAGCACCTAGACTTTGTCAAAAGGATGCGAAACTGACAGTGGGGTTTTGTTACTGAGACACTGACAGAAAAGACTGAGCTGCTATACATGTTACCCTGCTTCTGCCGAATCGTTTCCTCTAGTCTTTTTCAATGTGTCTCTTCCATACGCATTAATTTTCTTGTGTGTTATGATGCACATATGTTTATATGTTCATAGGTGGGCGGGTGCACATGTGTGCATGTATGTATGTGAAAGCCAGAGGACCACACCCAATGGCTTCCTTTATTGCTCACTGCATTATTGAAATTTTCTTTCAGCTTTATTTATTTTGTGTGTGAGTGCTTTGCCTGCAGGTGTGCCTGTATTCGTGCCTCTCTGGAGGGGCTGGGGAGGTGGCTCGCTGGGTAAAGGTAGTCGTCCCAAGCCTGACGAACTGAGTGTGAAGCCTCTGAACCCATATGGTAAGAAGGTAGAATTGACTCCTGCACGGTATCTTCTCATCCTCTGCTATGACTGCATGTCTGCCTCCCACACTAGTAATAAATAAATGTAAAGGGAAGGAAGGAAGGGAGGGAGGGAGGGAGGGAGGGAGGAAGGAAGGAAGGAAGGAAGGAAGGAAGGAAGGAAGGAAGGAAGGAAGGAAGGAAGGAGCAACTCTTTCTAGGCAGTGCTGTCATTATTGTATGTATGGAGTACAAAGCATGTTTAGCATGTCATATATAATTTATATAATGAGCACATAAGGCTACATTTTATTGGAAAATGACAATGCATAGAAAAACCACACAGAGAGAAATTTCTTATAGAAAGAAACATGTGGAAATGGCCCAGAACATGAGAACAATGTGTTCATAGAAACCGGCACAGCAAGGTGTTTCTGGAAGCCAGACCTTTTGTGCACTTTTTCCTTTTAAGCCGGATATGAAATGGAATAAGTATGAAACCTGAACTCCAACACTGAACCATGAGTCGGAGGATTCTGATGAAGGAGCACACAGGGAAAATCACACGTTTTAATTCTCAGTTAATTCCCTAGAAAGTTAAGAGCAACTTGCTCAGACGTCTCACAATGAACTCAGTGCCACTCATTCTTGGTGCTAACCACTCCTGCTCTTTGTGGAAAAGCAGTTCTTGGGGGTTCTTCAGTGAAGGGCATTTCAGGTCAGGAAGCGGTCAAGACAAAAACCAAAATTCTCACAATGCAGACAAAAACCTACTCCAAGGATACCCCCAAATTAGTGTGTGACAAGGTGAAGATTTAGCAATTGCCAAGAAAGGAAAAATCTTCACTCTTCCAGGAGCTAAAGGATATCTCAGTGTTGATCTTCCAGACAGTAAACGAAAACCACAGTAACAGCATGGGGTTGTGTGTCACAAGCTTATATTCCAGCACTCTGGAGTGGGGTTGGGGGTGAGTGGGCAGAGGCTGGGAATTCTGAGTTCAAAGCTAGCTTGGACTACTTAGTAAGGTTATTTCTCGGCAAACAAAAATGAAAGCAAGCTAACAGAGGAACAAAAACCCCTCAGCAATTAAACAAATACTACTGAGAATCTGCGTGTGCGCACGCGCGCGCGCGCACACACACACACACACACACACACACACACATACACACACAATGAAGCTATATTCTTGCAAAGAAAAAAATTGTTAATGGCACTAACCTCAATAGCACATACTTCGTGGAGTTTCCTCGTGGCAGTTCAAAGAAACGGGGATAGGAGTGTCCGGGAAGGCATTCTGAGTCTCTGTTTTGTCCAGGCTGTATGACCCTTGCAAGCGCGCCCATCCGAATTGCTCAGCAGGACAGTTTTCTTGGTGGAGCAGGAGGGATCAAACCAGCGATTCTGATCACCTCTCAATGGTCCCCAGGAAGGCAACTCTCATGTCTTCCCAACTGCTACCTGTGAAAACTGAACCCTAAGAAATTTCTGTAATCTTGCTATTGCAAAATAGAATTGATAAATATTTTAAACAGATGAAGGAGGGAGGTCACTTAAGGAAACTAATGTGAGAGTTCTTTACATAGTTTTTTTTTAACATATATTACATTCGACTTTATTGTAGATCTCTTTAGACATGATGTAAGCCTTGATATTTCAGGCATTTTTTTTTTGCAAGACATTTGTATTATTAACCACATTTTTATGCCATGACCGTCTCTTGAACCTCACTTGTATAGATTTTCAATGTATTGCATAATACAGCAGCTAACTGTGGAGGATTAACTACAATATTCTTTTGAGTTTGGTAGGAATAATTGTGTAACTAGTACTTTGTTTTAGATGAAATGTAGATTCCTGCTTTCTTTTGAAGTTGAAAATAACAATAGATCTGGCCACTCTTTCTAATGATTCATCCTTCCTGCTTTTTTCTCTCTAGAGCATTTTTCACTTACAAACTCTCCCTCTCCCTCTTCTCTCTCTCTCTCTCTCTCTCTCTCTCTCTCTCTCTCTCTCTCTCTCTCTCTCACACACACACACACACACACACACACACACACACACATTTCTTGTGGCTAACTTGAGAGTTGTTGGTTGGCTCATCCTATTCAAGCCTTAAAGTTAATTGGAAAGTTCATATAGGATCTGTGTACATCAAATTACCAGGATAGAAAAATTCTTGGATGGTCTCTGACATGTCGCAGAATCTTTACTAACCTGGGAATATTTTTCAGATTTTTATAACAGGACTTCCAAATCTTTTTAAAATAATTTCTTTAATTCTGGAGATACCAAGCCTAAATTACAAATTGAAAAAAGTAACCTTGCATGCAAATCATTTCACTTCCTGTTCCTTCAAATGAAGAGGCAAGTCATACTTTGTGTGTGTGTGTGTGTGTGTGTGTGTGTGTGTGTGCTTTTTCCAGACAGGGTTTCTCTGTGTAGCCTTGGCTGTCCTGGAACTCATTTTGCAGACCAGGCTGGCCTCGAACTCAGAGAACCGCCTGCCTCTGCCTC
This sequence comes from Mus pahari, assembly GCF_900095145.1. Taxonomy (NCBI): domain Eukaryota; kingdom Metazoa; phylum Chordata; class Mammalia; order Rodentia; family Muridae; genus Mus; species Mus pahari. The sequence continues at coordinate 50,082,249 of NC_034594.1, forward strand.
CCAAGTGCTGGGATTAAAGGCGTGCACCACCACTACCCAACCAGAGGCAAGTCATACTTAACTGATGGACAAATGGTAAAGTACATTAGAGATTGCTGGACTGTCAGGTGCTATCAAATTCAGTTGTTATATTTTACATATAATCAGTACACAGCTACAAAAATACTATGAGCTAATAATATACAGCAAAAAAAAAAATCTGAAAGAGGGAGATGTAGTTAATCTGATTCTGGAAGCTTTCACGTAAAAACACTTGGACAAATTCAACCCCAGCCACCTTAAAAAGAAGTGGTTGGCCATAAGGAAGTGCTTCTGCCTCTTGGGGGAACAGGGGAGGAAAAAAATCTGTCCTGGGATAATTAAAAGATAGTTCCAAATCATACATTCATTTTATATATATTATATATATATACATATAATGAAACTTAAAGATGGGCATAAGATGACAGCAACAGTAAAACTAATAATAAGACAGAATTATGGGAAGATAGATAGCAAATGTTATTTGAAATGCATGATTTGTTGGCTTCTACAAATTTCTGCCTAAGTTTTTCAAACCATGCTTGACTGTGAGTAACTAAAACCATGGAAATTCCAGATAAGCAGAGGCTACAGGATACAGCTGATTGTCCAGGCTTCCTTTGCGTGCATTCTTTTGAAGGCTTGTGTGAGGTTCTCTCAGAGGGCAAAGCTACTTTGCCTACCCTGAAGAATGGTCCTCTTCTCTGCAGGTAGGCCATCTCCTCCCACCACGTGCACAGCTGTGCAGAGAGACCCTGGAGCACCGGGTGACACACTCAAGTGGACACACTCCTAGCCTATCACATCAGCCAAATCAATCAGCCTGAGCAGTCAGTGTGCTACCAAGTGTCCCTGACACACTGTCCTCACTTCCCACTTTTACGTTTTCTTTAGCCTACTGCTCCTCTCCCAACCCCCTCTTCTTCACTCCCATCCCCCTGTGCATGTGTGCCTGTATATGCACACACATACACACACACACACACACACACATTTTTAAGAGCTATTTAATAATCTTTTCTAAACAAGAATTTTAATGTCCTTTATTCTTTTTCGGTTTGATGTAGAGCCTCACTATGTAGGCCAAGCTGACCTTGAACTTGTGATCCTCCAGCTTTAGCCACCTGAGTTGTAGGATTACAGGTGTGTGCCAACCTCCTCAGTGGGATCTTTATCTTTAATGGCAAATTTAACCTAAGTAGGCTACCTGGACAAATTCTCTTCATGCTTTACCTGTACAACGTAATCTCAAATCAGTAGAATATTTTTGGTCTTATATCATTTAAAATAAAGGCATCTTTACTTTTTAATCACAATGCCTTCTTGTCCTCTGGGTGGACAAATGCGACTATGAGAAAGTTTGGAAATGAAACCAATATCCAGCATGTGTGTAACAGAGCCGGCACATTGTGTTGTGTGTGCCTAAATGGTTGCTGTTGTTGTTGAAAGCTCCCCTAAATATGTTACTTCAAGAATAACTGACCAATGGGTCTTTACTGACATTCACCCTTCTGAGTTGTTATGACATGGTCTTCACAGTGTTTGTAGCTTACTGAATGCTAAGTGTGTTTATGCCCTACACTAAGGATAGAGCCAGGCTGGTCAGCAGACCCCCAGCCTTTGTTTCCCTGTGTGTCATAGATATATCTTACACAACCAAAATCACAAACCGCCATATTTGAAGGCGGGGAATTATGGAAATGGGTGTGTCACCCTGCCTAACTTCTGCCTAATTAATTTTCTTTGAATAAATTGAATAATTTAGATGAAAACTTTTCATCTTCCCCCATCATAATTATAACTTCATAGTTCAACTTCCAAATGGCCCATTTCCTGTGGCTCTTGGTGCCCAGAACAGGGGTGCTTACTCCTGACCTGGACAAAGTCAAACTGAAGGCTGAGGCTGGAAGGTGGAAGCAGAGAGACAAATATACAGATGCAAGTCTAGATTCAAAGGTTAATGTGCCAAAGAATGTACAGAGTGATAACTGCCTTCTTTCTCTCTGTCCTTGCTTACTTGAAAGCCTGGGGTCTCTGGCTATTAACATGAGCTCTTCAGCTTTCAATTTCCTGTCTCTTTTTTCATCCTCTATAGATTTCCATTATGCTACAGGGTTAGGCTGAAACTGTGCAAGCTGGCGGGAATACAGAAACTCATGGATGGTGGCTTGGACAAGTGCGAGAAACACATCGCAAGTGTGGGGAATAGAGTGGAGGAGACCAAGGGTTGCCCTCGGCTTCTGGCGAAGGTCATTGTTAATGACAATGACCAAGATAGGGAATAAACAAAAAGAGGAAGGTTTTCAGGATCAGAAAAGGCAGACAAACATATTGAATATGATGATTTTCATTGACATTCACTTTCCCCCAAAGGATCGCCCTTACTTCTGCATTAAAACTTGTAAAACGTAGAGAGAAATAAAACTATAGGAATTAAGATAAATATCAAAATGTTTTATCCAATTATTGGCATTTGGTGCTTAGTGACATCTTTCATCTCCTTTATGAGCAAACCCCGTTGTCTCCAAGAAAGTGGGGTAGAGCAAAGGATCTAGTCCCTCTGTACATAGATATTCTATTTGGCATGAACTACGTATAACTCATTTCTGGGCTCTGTGCTAGAGAATTTCTCCTTCCTTTTCCCAGGGAAATGCTTCAGGAAGACAAACAGGGAGAGGTGTGGGGGAGGGAGGAGGATCTGCCTAGACAGTCAGGCCAGTCACATTTCCCGGCAATCAATGAGGTAATGAGTGGAACAGGCTGCCAATCTTATATATAAGATTCTCTTTCATCTGAATCACTGAAAGAGTGTGTCTGATGCATTTTCTCCCCAGACTATCATCCAGTTATAGACAGTGCTGGACAGGGAAAGCAGACAGGACATGTTCAAATATTCCCCAACTCGAAGATCCTCAGGACTGGGAGTTGGGAAATGGTTATCGTTAAGAGTTTCATTTAATAGAAATATCACCTAAACGAATCATCAAGTAGGTAGGCTATGGCAAGAAGGTGTGTAACTATAAAACTCATCAAAAATGGTTCACTGGTTCGCTTAAAGATCAGAGAAGCGGCCTTTTGAAAAAGGCAAGGACTGTCTTCAGGGTGCGGGCAGCATTTGGACAGAGGCTAGAGGGTGTTGCCTAATAAGAATGGGGTTGGGGAGATGGCGGGAGTTTATCCTGAGGCTGAAAAAAAGAGAAAGGATGCTGGAGACTGACACTTTGTACAGTGTGGCTGAGGGCTAGACTGGAGGTGAGGCCTGTGGGGAAAGCCTGGGTGCAGCTAGAATGCCAGGACCCCTCAGTGGGCTCTGCGGTCCTCACAGTGAGCTCCATAAAGGTGTGCATGCTTGCAGTCCGCTGGGCAGTCGGCCCATGGCTTGTCTCTTAGGAAAACTGTGGGCTCCCTGTGACTCTGCAAGCAGAGGAGGAAGGCAGCTGGCATCAGGAAAGGGACAATCTTACAGAGACTCTGCACTTAAGTGGATTAGCAAGGAAGGAGATGGCCTCGATCCCACCATCAGCTTGTAACTCAACACCTGAAATCCCAGCGCGCTCTATTCTCAAAGCCCACACCGCTCCCCCAGAACAGAGCTATTTTTCTTGCATTTGCTATAGCTAACGCTATGCTAAAGCGGTCTTTCTCTTCTTGAAATTGTCAGGCCCTGCAGAGGGGTAGGTGGACTCCTGAGGCAGCCAAGAAGTTGATCCAGTGGATACCATGGTTGGCTTCCTTTCAAGTTGCTCAAGGCAAACATCTCACCACAGAAAACATTAATGTTCTTCTGAAAAAAAAAAAAGAAATTAAAAAAATAAAAATAAAAAACAACAGTAACTCACAATTTAACCTCCTACAGGGAAACCATTTCTCTCTGTCGCTTGGCTTTGACCCTACATGTGGACCAACAACCTAGGACGATGACAGGAAGCATGTGACTATTTCCTGCAGCTTCTTAAATATAAGAAACAGAACTTTAGATCATAATGGGCCAAGTAGAGGAAGTCCCCACTCCTTCCTGACAGATGAGAATAGGGTCTTAATTCTTCTACTTGGAGCTTTGTGTAGAGGGGAAAAGTAAAATAAAATAAAAGGGTTGCTCTTAAACGTAAAAAGGAGGCTTTATCACAGTTTTGCTTTGGGATAAATCTCAGAATAATGATAGGGTAATCTAAACCGATGACGATGATGGTGATGATGGTGATGGTGGTAGTGGTGGTGGTGATGATGATGATAAAGTGGGATAACCAATCAGGAAAAGATATTTAGCCTACTATACTTTGAAATCAAAAACCCCACTCAAAATGGCATCTGCTGAGATTGCAAAAGCAGTGGCAAAAGAGGGAGACGACTGGAGTGGGCAGTGTCTCCTTAGTGGGTGTAGGTAATCAAATCAATGTGCTTGCAGCAGGGTGGATGAACAAACAAGGTGTTCCAGAATCGCCAACACACACGTAGGTCGGAACATCAAGACCTCTGCTCCTGGCCCAGCAGAAGATGGCCAAAGATCCTCAAAATTAGAAGTCCCAATACTCCCTTAAAAACAAGTGCAGATCACACAATTTGTGTATGATTTTTAAATATGCTAAAATGGGTCTTTCATTCATCTAACATTTACAGAGTACAAAACTGAAGAAAGACTAATACAAGAATTGGTTGATTCTGGACAGATATCATTTAAATTTGGCTAAGCACTTTGTATTTTCACTCCCATATCTCTGAGGCTAGTTCTGCCCTTTGTATCAGCCATACTCGCTTACAAGATGTCACAATCACCAAAGAGTTTAATGTGTCTAAAATGCCTAGAGCCATACCTACATTAAATATCATTTATAATACTAATTAACATTATTAAATTAATAAAATGGCTATTATATAAATGTTTGATAAGTGTAAATCATCTCTGTCCTGTGACTTCACAATTGTGTAAAATACGTGCTAACTAAAAATGACAAATACCTCTCTCCCCAAGTGGCTCACAGTATTATGGGAAAATGTGTAATAAGATCAAGTAAAGTTGGTTCAGATGTTTGCAAATTTAAAAATCCCCTATAGGACCCAACAATACCTCTTCTGGGCATATACCCAGAAGATCTTCCAACTGGTAATAAGGACACATGCTCCACTATGTTCATAGCAGCTTTATTTATAATAGCCAGAAGCTGGAAAGAACCCAGACGTCCCTCAATAGAGGAATGGATACAGAAACTGTGGTACATTTACACAATGGAGTACTAGTCAGCTATTAAAAACAATGAATTTATGAAATTCTTGGGCAAATGGATGTATCTGGAGGATATCATCCTTAGTGAGGTAGCCCAATCACAAAAGAAGTCACTAGATATGCACTCGCTGATAAGCAGATATTAGCCCAGAAACTTAGAATACCTGAGATACATTATGCAAAACACAAGAAAACCAAGAAGGATGACCATCATGTGGATACTTCATTCCTCCTTAGAATAAGGAACAAAATACTCATGAAAGGATATAGGTACAGAGACAAAATTTAGAGCTAAGATGAAAGGATGGACTATCCAGAGACTACCCCATCTGGGAATCCATCCCATCATCAGCCACCAAACCTAGATACTGATGCACATGCCAGCAAGATTCTGCTGAAGGGACTCTGATACTGCGGCCTCTTGTGAGGCTATGCCAATGCCTGGCAAACACTGAAGTGGATGCTCACAGCCAGCTATTGGATGGAACACAGGATCCCCAATGGAGGAGCTAGAGAAAGTACCCAAGGAGCTGAAGGGGGCTGCAACCCTGTAGGTGGAACAACAATATGAACTAACCAGTACCCCCTGAGTTTGTGTCTCTAGCTGAATATGTAGCAGAAGATGGCCTAATCGGCTATCACTGGGAAGAGAGGCTGTTGGGGTCTCTCACCTCCACTAACCACTCTCCCTCTAAACATTATACTGTGCCCCTTACAGACACACAGGATTGCCACTGAGAAGACCTCCCCAGATCTCCCAGAATGCAGCATCGTCAGACCACCCTAGTCGTCATCATCACCGCCCACTGTCACCGCCCACTGTCGCTTGGACCAACCACTAACATCGTCACCGCCCACTCGTTCGGACCCGCCTACTGGATCACATCTGCACTCACGATCGGACTGTGCGCCAGAGAGAGACAGAGAGACAGAAAGAGTTTCTCAAGGGGACACAGGGAGGGCTAAAAATCCTTCCTTGTCCAAATAATAAAAATCATGCTCTGATCAGCAAATGGACAGGGCATTCGTTTTCCTTGCAGCCCATTCTCTTTTAGGATGTTTAGCTCTTCAGTATGAACCCAGTCCAAAGTGTTTTCTGCCCACGCAGATACACACAAGTGGCACAGATACACACAAGAGGCCCCTTGGTCTTGCAAACTTTATATGACCCAGCACAAGGGAAGGCCTGGGCCAAGTAGAGGGAGTGGGTGGGTAGGGGAGCAGGGGCAGGAGGGGGGGTAATAGGGAACTTTCGGGATAGCATTTGTAATGTAAATAAAGAAAATAATTTAAAAAAGAACATTTCATGAATTTTTCATGAAATATACAAACTTCCTAAAGTAGTTGAACTTCATCAGTACACATACATACAGACACACACACTTTAATGAAATTCAATTTTATATAAAAATAATCAATTTATAGTTACCAACTTTCAACACACATCCCCACAAAGGTCTTTTTAGTTAGAACCCTGCTAAAGAATGCCATTTGCTTTTGGCTTGGACGGGACACAGACTGCTTGCGATGTGCAGAGCTGGCTAGCTAGCAGCTTGACTTCTATAGATCCTTCTGTCTTCAGCTAGCATCTCACTGTGGTAAAGCTCAGAGGACAAACACACATTCCCACACCCAGATTTCTGTGGACTCAGGATTGAACTCAGCTCCATATGTCCGTGTAGCCATCTCCCAAGCTTCTCTGTAAGCCAGTCTTCCGTGAAGTACCCCCCACTCATGAATTCATGGGTACATGGTATTTAATGCACACCTTTCATACAAATGCAAATACAAGCATGTATATATTTTTTTGGTGTGTTTGAGCATAGCTGAGGGTTTACTACTTACAAAAACTCTTCATCAGTCTTTAATTTAAAAAGCAAAACTGCCCATTTACAACAAAAGGTGACATGTATAATATTTTGCGTCTGCTGGACATGTTTTATAGCTATCCCCCTCTCACTTGGGCTCCATGAGAATGGTCTGTTGTCCATCTTTTACAGCTAGGGCAACTGAAGCAAAGTGGAGTTCAGTGACTTACCTGAAGCCATGTGACTGGTAAAATTCAGATTCCAGCCCAGAGAAGCTTGCTATAGTGCTGCAAGTCTTGACTTTTTGGTTTTTACTGCCTTTTGGAATAAGGAGTCCAGTAAGGGGACTGGAGAGATGGCTCAGTCATTGAAAGCACTAGCTGCTCTTGCAGAGGATTCAAGTTCAGTTCCCAGCACCCACATGATGGTTCACAATCACCTGTAACCCCAGTTCCAGGGGGATATGGTGCCCTCTTCTGGCCTCTGTAGGTACTGCACACATGTGCTGCATGTAGATGATATAAAGATTTATAGAAAGATGGATAGATAGATGATAGATAGAAGATAGAAAGATATCTAGATATATAGATGATAGATTGATAGATGGTAGATAGATAGATAGATAGATAGATAGATAGATAGATAGATAGATAGATAGATAGACAGACAGACAGATAGATAGGCAAAACACTCACTCATACACTTAGTATAGAAATGAAACTTTCACACGTTGACTTCCCAATTACACACTTAAGCTGATAAGTCACAAACTAGATTTCATCGCTGGGACCTGGTCCAGTATAATGTCTAATCATAGTGATTAACTGCCAAGATTATCAAATAAAGAGCTGCAATCTCTAATAAAGATGGGTGAGAAAAAGCAGGCCAGAAGAACTCTTATCCAGTGAGGGTACAACACTCAAAGCCACTGCTGAGCCAAGCAAACCTCTTTTCCTGTTCCTAGTCCTCCTTAGTAATGGTCTTGGGAGATGTGGAAGTACTACACTGGCCTTTGGAAAGATAACAGATTTGCTCTTAGGTTGGAAAAGATTACTGTTGGTAGATTAATTTGGGAATATTTTTATATTTCAACACTTTGTGAAAGTGAAAGAAGTAGAATTCTTAACTCCTAGTCAAGTACGTGTCTAACAAATGCACTGTGTCTGTGGTCTGTCACCTTGCTCATTAAGATACAGATGAGAGTGCATGGGTCCTGTTCACACCCCCACAGGCTGTCCAGTGCCCTCCTTCATCATTCCCAACTTCAGATTACCAAGTGGATCTGCACACCCCTCTGCCAGAACAAGTCAGCTCAAATGAGCATTTCAATGCTCTTTTATTATTATTATTATTATTATTATTATTATTATTATTATTATATATTTTCTTTATTTACGTTTCAAATGCTATCCCGAAAGTTCCCTATACCCTCCCCCCCCTGCTCCCCTACCCACCCACTCCCACTTCTTGGTCCTGATGATCCCCTGTACTGGGGCGAAGGAGAAGGTGGAGTCAATGCTCTTTTATAATGCTCATGCAATGCATTGTCTTTTCTGCCAAGTCGGAAATGAGCCAATGAGATCACTGAATGTCCCTTGAGGGGAGGTCAGGGCGTGGTCTGGTAGTCTTCTGGAGATGACTGGCTTTATGTGGGTGTGGAGCTTTGAGTGTCTGCTTTATAGCTCTTTAGACCAGTGGTTCTCAGCCTTCCTAATGCTGTAACTCTAGGTGACCCCTCCCCAACCATAGAATTGTTTCTTTGCTACTTCGTAACTATAATTTTGGTCCTGTTATGAACTGTAATGCAAATAATTGATATTCAGGAAATCTGATATGTGACCCCTGTGGAAAAAGTGACCCACATGTTGAGAACAATTGCTCTATAGAACGTAGAAAACAGGTAGTAATTTATATATATATATATATATATATATATATATATATATATATATATATATATATATATATATGATAATAAACATGAAATGTTACCATATCACATCAGTTAGCAAACTAGTTCACTTAACCATTCTTGATTTCATAGCTGTTTTTGTTTTTTAATTTAATTCCCACTGGAATTGGTCTGAATATCATGCAAATTCCTGTATTCATTAAGGAGTTCCACAAAATATTTGAACGGAGTTCATTTTACATTTGTATGAAAGACCCACATTAACTTAAAAAATACTGCATTGATCTGAATATTTTCAAAATGGAGGATATTTACTTTAAAGAACAACAAAAGATTATTTTGCAGAAGGGCTTCACTGTGAAGCCCAGGTTAGCCTTTCAACTTGTGATCTTTGTGTCTGTTTATGTCATTTGTTTAATGGCGTCTTTGTTTCTCTTGGGTCTTGGTAAGGAAAACTTTAAAAGATGGGAAAAGAAAATAAACTAGTGTATCAACATGGTTTTTACTGACAAACTACGCTAAGAAATAAGCTCTCTGTATATACCTAACAACTCCGTTGTTAATTCAATTCATTATTAGAGATAATGTGCTTTTTTATTCTGCCATCCATGAGAGTTAGACTTTAACTAGAAGATTCAAATTAAGCATTAAAGTTAACTTGTTTATCTTTTGTAATAAGATAAAGAGAAAACTTTCACCAAATTAGGCACAAGTTAAATATCATATCTATAGTGTTACTTGTATCTGTTATAAATTGGTTCTTTGGTAGTGAGAACATGGAGGTGTGTGTCTGGCACAGGAAGATCTTAAGTTGAAAGTCGGTCTGAGCCATGTACTAAGCTCTAGGCCAGGCTGGGCTACAAAGTGAGAGTCTGTCTCAGAAATCAAACACAAAACCACAAAACAAACAATCAACGAATCAAAGGAAGTCTGGGGCGGTGTTTTCCTTGGAAGGAAAATGTTCATAAATGTGGCCAGATTGAAAACAGTAACGCTGAGATACTACTGGAGTCAGGGTGGGGGCTGTCTCGACGAAGAGAAACTTTCAGCATGTGTTAAAAATAGAGTCTCTTCAGGGTAGCAAAACTAATGTTCAGTTTGTTGGAGACAATCCCAATAGTGTCGATAACTTTTAAAGGACCTTCTAGAGATTTCCAAAGACTTTAGCGTTCCAGGAGGAGGGGTGGAGTGTGCCTCAGGTACGGCCACAGACAGCATGGAAGGAATATCGGGAATACACGGCTAGTCAAAACAAGCGCAGTGAAGGTAAAGAGTAGGAAATGACAATTGTCTGCGCAGTGCACAGCTCTGCCTGCCTCACTCTCTTTCGGCCATCCCAGTCAGGACTCTCTCTACCTGGCTTCCCCCTCTTACTTTTAACTTCAGTGAAGCCAGCTCTGACTGGCCACATCCACGTGGGCCTCAGTATCTCTTACCTCTACTCTTTTCCTTTTTCCTGCTCACCCTCACATGTACGTGAGGGTCTCCTTTTTTATTCTCTATTTTCGCGTCTCTCGTATCATCGGCAAAGGCAGATTACTTTTTTCTTCTGGAACGAGGATTCTCGCCAAGCCTTAGGCAGGCTAAGCACACTCTGTCACTGAGCTGCACCCTAGCCAAGGGATCTCGGGTTTTCTTTCCTGATGTGTCCACATCGCCTACAGAGATGCCTCATTCACAAAGCAGAACACCGAGACATCATTTCAAGACAGTGAGCATTGCATCCCATGATGGCAGATTAGGATAATTTTAGTTTAGTTCTGCTATTGTTGTTTGCTTTGTTTTGTATTTCAGACAGGGTCTTAACCAAGTGGCCTCCAATTTACAGTCCTCTTGCTTTAGCCCCACCATGTGCTAAGGTTACAGATCTGCTAGGAGCCTCCCTGCCCAGAGAGGGTAGTGGCAGGGGCACAGAGTAGGACTCTGGTGTCTCTAAATGTACTGAAATGATGATAACTTCTAAAAAAAAAAAAAAAAATCTAGAAAACGTTCTTCCTCTTTCTAAGGGTAAAAGGCTGCTGGCCTAGGCTATTAACACCTGTAGCTAGGGATTAAATAACATGGCCTTCTTTCTACCTCAGTGGGAACTATATGGGTCTAACTTTCAGCCTGCTTGTCAGAAGTCATAGGAAAAAAGGGGACACTTAGGAAAGTGATTATAGCATTTATTACTAAATTGTAAAAAGTTTCCTGTGAAAGCTAAGGGGGAAAGCAGGAAGATCCTAAGCAGGGAAGGGGAAAAATTCTTCTAAATGGGGAAAGGGAAAAAATTTCTTCTCTAAGTGAGGAAAGAAAAAATTCTCTCTCTCTCTCTCTCTCTCTCTCTCTCTCTCTCTCTCTCTCTCTCTCTCTCTCACACACACACACACACACACATACTTATACTACCCTCAGAATAGATGATCACATGTTAAAAAGTTCATCACAAGTTCACACAAAAACTCAAATCATAAATTGAAATAGAAGTTTACAACAGAGAATATTNTCTCTCTCTCTCTCTCTCTCTCCCTCTCCCTCTCTCTCCCCGCCCCCAATACTTATACATCTCTCAGAATAGATGATCACATGTTAAAAAGTTCATCACAAGTTCACACAAAAACTCAAATCATAAATTGAAATAGAAGTTTACAACAGAGAATATTTACATGTGTATCCATCAGGAGTAATTATCTGGCTAAACATCCATCACCCCCCGCCAAAGCTCCACAGGTTCACTGAAGGTTTAAAACCATAACCAAGTTATTGGTGAAGCTTTGTGTAGATAAACACAGTCAATATTTTATCTTCTGTCCTAGCACCTATAATATATTGTTAGTTCCCTTTTTATGACCTTGGTTAATTGTTTTACAACCTCTTGGAATGTGTTCTGAGTAGGAGAAAGTCTGGTTACTATCTAAGAGCAATTAACTGGTGACACTTGGAAGACTGGCAGAGTTCTCATTGCAGTTTTGACTATCAGAAAAGGACCCAATAGCAGTCCCACTATAAAAGAGCTTAATAATCACTGATATAATTTTAGGAATTCTTATAGGATCATCATTAGGACTTAAGTCATCTATTTTGTATGTATAGCATCACCACAAGACAGTACATCTTTGTAGATCTGCAGAGATCTGCTCCAAAGGGGTGGGCTTCTACTTAGTGATTGTTGTATATGTTTAATAATAACAGGAAAAGCATATTAATAGCAGGGATCTTTCTTAAAATGAATTTTCTTCTGGCCTTGCCTAATAAGAGCGAATCTGTCACAGATTATATAATAATCCAAGGCAGACCATCTCAAGAAGATCACCGGCTAGTTGTTAGCTTGTCCCATTATGGCTCCTGACACAGATCTGTGCCACCACCACATCTGGCCGGACTATACTTTTTAAGCAGGTGTAATAATTGTATGAAATTGACCATAACCTAGGCCTCAAATGTACCCTCCAGAAACTTAAATATGGGTTGGACAGATGGCTCAGTGGTTAAGAGCACTAACTGCTCTTCTGAAGGTCCTGAGTTCAAATCCCAGCAATCAAATGGTGGCTCACAAACATCCATAATGAGATCTGATGCCCTCTTCTGGTGTGTCTGAAGACAGCTGCAGTGTACTTACATATGATAATAATTAAATCTTGGGGCCAGAGTGAGCAGAGCTGGAGTGAGCAGAGGTCCTGAAGTTAATTCCCAGTAACCACATGATGGCTCACGACCACCTGTATAGCTATGGTGTACTCATATACATAAAAAACAAATAAATCTTTTTAAAAAATGAAACTTAAATATATCAAGTGTAACACTGAATATAGTAGAATTAAGTTAAAAGGGCTAACCAAAAGTTATGAGGAGAAAGAACACAGAGAGAGGTTGGGGGAGGGGAAGATACAACTGGTTGAAGATGACTCACACACACACAGTGAAAGAGGGCAAAGACTGAAGATCTCCCACTGCAGCTTCTCTCCCTCTCTCAGCCCTCCACCCTTTCCTGACAATAATCTTCACTGACTAAACCCAGTAAGAGCCAATAAAATCCAATAGAAGCCAAACAGTTGGCCACACAGGCCACTATGCTGTGGGCAAAGGGATTGGCAGAGACTCAAGCTTTCCAGCACAGAATGGAGTCTTCAGACAAAACAAAACTCAACCAAGAGCACACAGTACTTGGTGATAAATCATTGAGAGCTTTCCCTCTAAATCAGGGAATGAAACAAGAGCAGAGCTGTCATCATGTTTATTTGACATTCTATTTGAGATCTTCGCCAAGATTATACAATAAGGAAATGAATAAAGAATGAAAGTCAGACATGAAAAACAATGTCACTGTTTATGGATGATATGCTCTTGTCTGTGTAAAAGTCAAATGAGTTACTGATTGAATATCAGCACTGAAAGAAAACTCTAGAGAAGTTGTATACATGAAAACAAATATCTTAAAATATCTTGTGTTCTTATACATATATAACAAATCAGCAGCACATATACTGACTCATAAATAAATTCAACAAGATGGAAAGATCTCTAAGAAAAGTTATGGGACACATTAAGACAGGTTGAAGTTATTCTAAATAAAATGGAAGGACAGACCATTTTCCTTGGTAGGAAACTTTCTATACTAAATAAATCACTCTTCACAAATTGATCAGGGATTTTGATTGATGAAAACTTTAATTTAAAATTCCAAAGACTATTTTGAGAAAATAGTGAAATTCATTCTAAAATATTGTATTGAAGCAATTAGGACCAAGATCAAGATATTACTGAAGCAAAGTGAGTTGAAGAAAGTTGCCCTACCAATTTCAAGGATTATTGTAAAGCTGTGTAATTAAGACCGTCTGTATTAACTCAAGGATAGACAGACTGTGGATACAGCACCAAGAAACATGCCCACACTGATTCTACAACAAGATGAGCCCTGCTGAAGTGGACCAGAGACTGGACAGGAAATAATCCTGAAATTATTCATGTGGAAAAATCAACTTTATCTTTTCCCTCAAATCATATGAAAACAGAGGGGCCAGATGTAAAGTTCAGGTCATAGAGTGCTAATCTAATATTCACAAGGCTCCAGACCCTATCCCCAGTACTGCCTAAGCTGCAAATAGTGTCTCATACATGTAATCCTTGGACTTTGGAGGTAGATGCAGGAGGATCAGGAGTTCAACATTATCTGTGGCTACATAGCAAGTTCAAGGCCTGCCTAGGGACACAAAAATAAAATTATTGTAGTTAACAGAAGTTGATTACAGACTTCTAATGCAAAATATACAAGTTTTTCAGAATTCTCATGAAAATAGTTTCACAACCTCAAAGAAAGAAATTTTCTAAGCAAGGTATCATCTTTGGGGCTGGAGAGATGGATTGCTGGTTATGAGTGTTTACTGCTCATCCTGAGGACAAAAGGTCAGTCCCCAGCACCTACCTCCAGCAGACATGACATTCTCTTCTGGCTTCTGCTAGGACCTAAACACATGCAGCAGACCTTACAGAGATGCACACATAGACACACGATCAAAAATAAAAATAAACCTTTTTAAAAGTCATCAACATAAAAGAAGACGAAAAATTAATTTACATCAAAGTCTGAAGTTTTTGCTCACTAAATAATACCATTTTAAAAGGTGAAAACAGGCTACGAACTGAGTAAGATGTGAAGGCCTGGTATCCAGAATATGTTAGGTATAGCTATGAGTCAAAAGAAAAAGACAAACAACGAGAAAACAGTCACAGCCACAAAGGTCAGAAAGAGAAATACAAAAACCTGCTGGTACACAAAAAGACATTCAGCATTAAAGAATGTAAACATAAATACCACAGACCAGAGGCCACACACATGAAACTGGCGGAAATTAAAGGTTGGTCAAACCAAGTCCTGGCAAGTGAAAAAAACCTACCAAGGCCAGCGATGGCAGGTAGAGACTATGAGAAAAACAAGAGATTTCACGTAACAAAATTAACCCTACACACACAACAGCCCCACGCCTGGTTTGATAGACTGGTACACCTCCAACTGTGAGTTCTGATACCCTTATTTCACAATTAAACAAATAAACTCCCCTCAAGGTTGAAGGATCAGTGTGGATGAAGAGGCAGAAGGATGACAAGAGCCAGGCGTGGTAGGTGACTTACAGGAAACTCACAGACACTGTAGATCATGCAGGAGACCTGCACAGTTTCAAACCAGATAAAGCCGCAACACTGAGAAGCAGAGTGGACACAAAGTCCCACTCTTAACACAGAGCTTTTGTAATTGGTGGCTGCTGAGAAAGGGACGAGCAATTTTCTCTACTTGAGTGCCACTGAGCACATCAACAGTATTCCAGGAGGTCCAATGCCCGGGAGCATTGGCACACAAAATGGGCTCCAGGAATTCTCGTGCAGTTTCTGTCTTGCCTTGATGCCGCTTGTCATATGGTTTACTTTAGTTTGTCTGTTTTGATTTTTCTTTTTCCTTTCTTTCCTCTTTTTTTTTTTTTTTTTTTGGTGGGGGAGGAGGGAAGAAGAACATGAACATGGGGAAGGTAGAGAGGATCTAGAAGGAGTTGGGGGAGGAGAAAGACTATGATTAAGATATATTTTATAAAAAAAATATTCGATCAAAAATATTTTTTGAAACTCAAATAAAAATATTAGAATATGGGAGTAGAGAGATAATTCAGTAATTAAGAGCATTTGCTGCTCTTGCAGAAGACCTAAATTTGGTCACTAGTAACTACATGGCAGCTCACAATCACCTGTAGCTCCAGTTCCTGGGAATCAGACACCCTTTTCTGGCCTCCATAAGCCCATACATGCATATAAGTACACACACATACACAGAAAATAAAAAAATAACTCTTCAGGAATTATATCAATCCAATGCAATTTGTAAAAATGTGATTATTTTTATAAAGTATTTTACCTACACATGTGTGTATGTGTATGTTTATCAACTAATATGTAAGGAAAAAGAGTTTTCTGTAGCCAGATGTGCTGCAAAACACCAATAATCCCAACACTTGTAGCCAGATGTGATGCAAAACACCAATGATCCCAACACTTGTAGCCAGATGTGATGCAAAACACCAATGATCCCAACACTTG